>NC_091747.1:61619936-61707436 GCF_043380555.1 Nothobranchius furzeri
TAAAACTCCCCTGAGAGAGGTTTCTCCACCAAGTGGAAGATGTTTTTACTGTCTCGGTTTTGTCCTCATTAGAAGTGATCCTGGTTTCATTTGTCAGAGGAAAAAATAAAGAATGACAAGAGTCCCCTTTCGAGGCGATCCATCGGAACGCCGTTGAGATATTTCCGTCTGGGATCTAGTGGAGGACTGGCCCGCAGACCCACATTTTTCACCTGTTTCCATTAGCCTTTAAGACTTCCTCCAGTCACGCTCAAGGTCTTATTCGTGGATTGATTCTGCATTTTTCAACCTTTTTCTTGGCACTAATGTAACTGTGAGGAAAAGTGAGCAAAAAATGATGAAAACAAAAGAAAAAAGGGAAAGTGAGCAGCCGGGAGCAGAGCTGAGGAATTTAATATCACAAAAAAAAAGTCATGAAAGCCAAGTTTTTCTCCCTGACAACTGTTGTAATGTACCTTTAATTTGTTACCAACTCATTTATTATCTGTATTTACTAGCAAAATAAACATTTATGTTGCTGTGGTATATTTCAACTGAGGATACGTCATCCTAGTTGTTTTAAAACTGAGTCTAAAGTATTAAATAAATAAAAAAACACTAAATCTAAAACTCCAGATTGGACTAGAATATTGTGTGTATGGACACGAAGATTTATTCTGGTCTGCTTTCTAAAGATAAAAACTATAGATCAGATTAAAACATCAGTCTAATAAAGACATTTTGGAACGTTTGCGTGAGAAAAAGAAAGACCCGGTTTCACACTGGAAACGGAACAGTTTACTCGAGAAACTTCAAAGCGGTCCTTTTCACACCGGGAGAGTTTTCGAAGCGGCACGGCTTCCTCACTGTGCTCTTCGATAGGCTCGCGAGATCACAAGACCCACGAGACTTCAGGTCACGAATTGTGTATGATATCTGCCAAAAAACAAAACAAAAAAGGGAATCTTGTTTTATATCACTGATGATGTTCCTCTCCACTGCCAGGAAAACACACCGCTGCACTTCTGGAATAATTATGTCAGTAAATAAGACGTTGGGTCACACGTAAGCTTCATATATATGAAATTGCGCCGCTGCAGTACTTTTATTTTGAAAATTACCAGGAATTTTACACTGAAAAAGCGTGTGGTTTCTGGTCTAACCCTGTGTTAAAGTGCAGAAATGGACTATCCCAGAAGCGTCTCGCCGCAAAAACAGACCCCGATCCTATCTTTAGCGGCGCGGCGAGCTGCTTTAAGATGTGCCTGGACATTGTTGCGTTGTTGCTGGTTTGAAATGGTCCATAGACCATAATGGATTCTATTTGAAGTGCTGACGTTCCGCTGACGTTCCGAGCTGCTGACGCTGTCGGTGTGAAACCGGAGTGAATGAAAACAAACCTGCTGATCAGCTATTTGTTGTTTCATTTTTTATCATTGATTTAATCATCCATCAAAGACAAGTACACAACCATGTTACAAGTGTAGGTTTACTGACTCTTCAGTCCAACAAACTTAATCAGATTGTTGGTCAACTTTAATCTCTCATGTCTGTAGGTGGCTGATTACCAAAGCAGGACGATAAAAAGATGTAGCATCAGCTACGAAGCTTTATCCTCCCGTCGCCTGAGCCGTTTTATTTCGTTTTAAATTTGTATTTCCCCAATCTGTTTTGTATTAGTAGATCCACATTGAACACTGAAAAAGTCAATTAAATCCCAGTTCTCTAGTTTCACAGAATAAAAGATCATAGTGGTAGAAACAGACGTTCTCTTTAGAGGGTGCATGGTCTCTGGAGGATAAATAAAATCACCATTTAGTTAGAAAAATACATAATAATAATGTCTAAACTATTCCAAAAGTCAAACTTTTAAAAACACTTGTACAGCGATATTTTTGTTGGTCGGATCAAACTCTACAGCTGCTTAGTGGCACCATCTGTAGCACAGATTTGGTCTGTAGGCTTTCTCCTACAGACCAAAACACGTGCTTGTCGGGTTAAATCATGAGTCCTGTTGGACGAAAGCATCTGTCGCTAAAATGGCCTGTATTTATACAGCGCCTTGTTGAGTTCTCCAGCCCCCCAAGGTGCTTTACAACTTCATTCACCCATGAACACACACATTCACTCACTTAATTTCCAAAAATGGATTTTTAAACCATAAAAACCCAAAAAATTAATAAATACCTAATATATATATATATATATATATATATATATATATATATATATATATATATATATATATATATATATATATATATATATATATGCAATAAAACCAGTTTATAGAGTAGGTATTTCAGTTCCTCTGTGTTGGAGCCCAATTTTCCATCAAGCTTTTCTAAATCCTCTACTTAAAAAATATACTAATTTTTTATAACCTATTTTGTCTCTTTTTTTTTCGTTTCTTAAAACAAACATCTGGTAAAATTCGAATGGACCAACTGAAAATGAGACCATAGACCAACAATATTTGACACAATCAAAACGTGCGTTTGCACCGGCCATCTTTTATCTCCGTGGACATGTTTACGGCTCCATCCGGTGGTAATGTATCCACATTAATCCACCTAGCCCGATTCTTTCGGCCTACTGCCCCAGGTTTAGTAAACCAGTACAAATCCATTACACTCCGGTTCGGCGCCGCCATCTCAACTCTAACACGACTAAAACCCATTCCTCCTCCTGGTTTTATTGAGGTTAAAAGTGTCCAGATCCACCAGCCATTAAATTAATTAAAACAAAAAATAGAGTGCCGACAGAACAGAGATGGATGAGGCTGAAGCCAAGATATTTACAGGTAACTTAATTACATTCACAAAATAACACACACCTAGGTCACAAAGAGGAGAATTCTAAATAGGCAATTAAGCCAGTGGTAAGAGCCTTAATAAGGCAAGCAAAGTACATAAAATGAGGGGAAGTAAGTAAGTGTCAGTGCAAACGACTTTCCCTAACACTATTCATCATGGGACTAAGTGGTAAGATGGCTTCTAATTTCTAACAGCATTAATGCCAGATAGCACGGCTCAAACCAGCCAGTATCAATAATGGCAACAATAACTCATCCATCTGGAAGCCATCCAAACTCACACTGGTTAATTATGCTCCCCTCATGAATATGCCTTCCACTTTTTAACAGAGGGAGAAGATGAACATGGCAGGAGGACACAGCTGGAACAATGGAGCGGTCTTGCTTCTGAAGGGTCCTTGCTTTAGAGCAGGGGTGTCAAACATGCGGCCCGCGAGATGGTTGTGTAAACTTTATTTTCATACTTTACAATGTAGAGTGAAAATAAACGTATCTTTGTGAGCAAGTTTTCTCTGTAATGAGTATAAATAAAACAAAGCTGCGCTCAAGGCTCACACAAGAACTTGAATCACATCCTGAAGTTGGCCGCCACTCAGGATGTGACTTCTGATGTTGATGTGCTGGTGAAAGCTAAAAGATGTAAAGTAAAATGAGTCAAATATACATTAAGTGCAGCATGAAACTGATCTAGCCATGTGATCTGTAAGCTCTGAATCACTAAGGAATGTTTTATGTATTTATTTATTTATATTTTTATATTTCAAGTACACTTCAGGTGTTGTACTTGTACTATTTTGGATACACTGTCCTCAGGCTCCAGTGGCGTGTCCAGATCTTTTAAAATGGGGTGGCCCAGGTGAGGCACAACTTTGTGCATGGGTGGCACCAATGGTTATGCTTTTTTTGTTTTACCCCCAAGCCTTTTGTGGACAATGAAAAGCCTATTTACAGGTAAATTAGTGTGGTGGCACCTGGGGTGGCCAATCAGATTCCAAGGGTGGCATGTGCCACCCCAGGCCACTCCCTGGACACACCCCTGTCAGGCTCCAGCTTTGTTTTATATTGATTGAATTAAAACAAAGAAAACAATCTGAAGTTGTTTTTAATTTACCGGTCCGGCCCACTTGGGACTAGATTTCCCTCAATGTGGCCCCAGAGCTAAAATGAGTTTGACACCCCTGCTTTAGAGGGTCCTGATCACATGACCATCCCCCACTGATGGACACCAAGTCACCAATTAAATCAGAATAAAAAAGGCAAGGTCAGAAGCAATAAGCTGAGTCATCAAACATTGGGAATGTCTTACTGTGATGCAAAACACTATCAGAGTTATCCAACCGTGGTCCTCTAGGGCCCTATTCAGCATGTTTTAGGTGATTTCCTGCACCAGCACACCACATTTAGATCTATTGACGTTCTGGAGAACCGCTACTGTGCTGGAGCAAAGAAAAAACAAAAACATGCAGGAGAGCAGCCTTCGAGGTCTGAAGTTTGACATCAATGCATCGACTTCCTTGATTATTATTAAAGTTCCTGATTTCAAAAACAAATATGAGGCCAACAGTAGCAACAAGAACCGGTTATGGGTCGGTAATGTAAGTCGAGCTTTTTAAACCTAGTAGAAGTCAGTGAGGGTTTGTCGCCCTGCTGTTACGGGATGCTAATGCTGTCAAACACAGACACCCAATCCTCCTCCTGCTGCAGAAATATCCATTTCCTGAATGTTCTAGAAACAAGGTTTAGGTCAGGGCTGCAGAACATGTTCAGAATCTGGTTTAGCTCCGAGGTTCGTTGACCCTCGATGGAGAATATGTTGTCTAGACAAAAGCATATGTCGCTTTAACCTCTAAATGCACGTTTCTGTAAAACGCTGTCTTCACAACACCACCATGTTCCTATAGATGCTAATTTAAACTCGTTGTTTTACAACCCTTCTGTTTGGGGTCTTTCTGTCTTTAGGTCAGGGTCCAGTCCGCTTGTAAAAATGGCCATGTTGACATTCCTTCACATGACTTGTTAGAGCAAGAAATGTACAAGGTAGTTGTTAAACTGTATTTACATAATTAGCAGCCCTCTGGTTGTATAAATCCCTCTGTATATATAGTTGGCTCTTGTGTAAGTAAGTCTATTCCTTCAATTATTCTATCAAAATGTTGTGTAGATGCAATTTGTTCAATAAAGTTATTTTAAATTTTGCCAGTTCAAATATCACTTGATATTGTTGCTTTTATTTTTGCAATATAAACATATTAATATTTTTGGACTGCAAGGACTACATCCACAAATTGATCAGGACCAATCAAAAACGTCAGTGTGTCAACGTGCTAATGCAACTTTTGTTGTCGTACGCTCAGCCAATCATCTAGTGTGATGTCATCAGCTGCCACAGGAGCCCCAGCAGAGCCGGTAGCTACACCGCTAATCCGTTTTTACCCAGAGTTTCACAAGTGTCTCCAATTCCTTGAAGTTGCTGTGCAATGTCGGGGGAAACGGGCAACATCTTCCAGTCATATCTGAGAAATGTTTAAATATTTGCTGACAAACTAGACGTTGAAAGAGTCGGCCTATCGCCGGCTTTTCTCTAATGCCAAGCTGACGTCTCCTTTTGGGCATTATTTCATGTTTTTGGCATTATTTCCCCAAATTGGTTATCAGAACTTTTCTTAAGTGTTGCAGCATTGAAAATGAGAGAAATCCTCTGCGTCCCTAAATAAAAAGCAGCAGAAAAGAACAATGATGAGTTTTCTTGGGTTTCCACGGTGTGCAGCAACGATTGCAAGCATCACTGTTTTTTTTTACACTTGTAGGTAATTTCCGAACTGACAACTCCATTGTTCATTGTGTTTTATGCTGTAGACCCAAATAGCTTTCCTTTACCATATGTTCCTGTGTTTTCTTGTCCGTTTCTTTTCAGATGTTCTCGGCTGAACCGTTGTTTTTGTTGCTGAACAATATGTTCTCACTGAGCTGGATACAAGTTGTCATGAGTTACATGGCACCGAAACAAAAGGCTGGTGTGAAAGTTGCGTGGACAGAAGCACATTTGCATTTAAAGCTTCAACGAGGGATCAGACACAAGAACAGGCATGAGAATGATCTGGGCTTGAGCTGAAACCTAAACGACATTAGTGGGATGTATGAGGCATGAATCCATGATTATTCATGCCTCCACATAGTAAGTCTGAAACTCCAAGGTGGCAGCATTAATCTGCGCAGGACTCAAAGCAAACCGCCTCATGTCTTTTGTTCTTTTTCTTATTTTGTCAGACAGAAATTGGCCAAACTCCAGAGGAAGTTTTCCTGAAGAGAACTTGCTCCTCTGACCTGATTCAATCCTTTAAGATGAGTATCCCCTTCCCGTAATCCCCTGTTGGAACAGCAAAAGGTTTCTGCTCTGAAAGGTGGATCTCTGAGGATTGGCTCCCCAAATTTTGGAACAAAGACATGAATCAGATTCTCCTTTAGGAGACACTTTTTTCTTTGCCTCTGAAGCTTCAGCTAAATGTCGTTCTTAGGGACGAGCAGCTACTCCGGTCTGTTTTCAGCATCTAATCATAAAACATCATTATTATTATGATGTAGCATTCTGCTTTGGTAGAAGTATCCTTTCTTCTTAATGACAACCTCCCCTCTCATACGGGCAGTTATAGTAAAGAACAAGAGCAGAATTTACCAGAGGTCTCCAAAGATATGCCTTCATAATACCGAGTTATGAGCACACACACTCTGGTCCACAGGGGTCTGTTCACAAGAGCAGATGCTTCTTCTTGTGTGTGGCATCATTTTAGGTTTAGTTTGTTGGTTTGGTTGGTTTTGATGAGCCGCTCTGCAGTGTTTAGTGTAACTCAGCACTTGTGTTAAAATTTAGTTTGTTCATTTTAATAAAGTAACCGTAACTCGATCAGCGCTGGATTGAATTTTCGACCTTAAACCCTGTTTTCCTGTTCTGTGACCCTTTCCTTTCGTTGCCTCGTTGCGCTGCTTACTTAGCTTTAACTGTGACCGGTACCGTTACTGCTTCAGCGTGAAGGACAACGGAGCTGCACTGTAACTAACCTTCAGTAAAGGTCAGACAGTAAATAATGAAATTTGCTCAACTATAGAAATGGTATTCGTTATGCAGATCGTGTTGGAATGGTGTGAGACGGCGTCGTTAACCTCTGACTCCATTTTATCTTCTCTCGCTTAGTTTGGGCTTGTTTCAGGTGCTGGGGCGACGTCATCTTTTAAATACATCCGTGGATGTTGGAAGCTTTCACGACTTTGTATTTTGCTGCAGCAACAGAAGTTATGCCGTTGTCCACATAAATCGTTAGTGTTGGAGCTGCAGGTACACCTGGTGAACGGGTTAAAAATGAGAGTGTTGCAACGATTTATTCCTGTTAGGAAAATCTGTCTACTCACATGCCACCAAGAGCAGGACTAGGAAAGATCAGAAGTTAGAGGAACTTGGCTCATTAATAAAAAAGCAAACACTAAAAAACGGGTTTGTCAAAAAGGTTCATGAGCACCACCAAATCAATGCTCCTTTAGAAATGATGAAGACCCACACAAGTCTCTTAGAGGGACCGCAAAGTCTGACTTCCTGCCATAAAACAAACATTTGACCTAAAGTTGGGTTGTAGATGGACCAGTAGCTGTGGTGTTGTCCTGTTGTGTTTGTGAAGCAAGAGCTCCAGAGATGTGGGGCTGAAAAGTGTTAGGGCAGGGGTATTTAGGGGTATTCAGTTCCAGGCCTAGAGGGCACTTTTAACCCTGCTTCAACACACCTGATTTCAATCAGCAGGTGATTAACAGGCTTCTGCAGAGCCTGATGAGCTGCTGCAGGTGATTCAACCGCCGAATCAAGTGTGTTGGAGCAGGGAAAACACTAAAACATGCTGGATGAACTGAATACGCTGGTGTTAGGGCGATGACTGTTTGTTCCTTCTGATATTACCATTAGTTTAAGATTGGAATCTTCCACCATTATGTTAGCCCCACCCACTTCAAACAGGTAGTTACCAGTTTTGTTCATCATCCCCACATTGTGAGGCGGTGGTGGCAGAGGAATTAAGTGCCCGCCCTGTTATCAGAAGGTTGCAGGTTTGAGGGACCAGTGGCATCTGTGTGCCCCAGGGCAGCTGTGGCTCTCATGTAGCTCATCACCATCAGTGTGTGCATGGGTGAGGAACTGCAGGTGTTGTGAAGCACCTTGGGGGTTTGTGGAACCCTAAGAGACTTCTCTGTGAATGCCAACGGCGCAGTTTGGTCCTTTTCTCTGTAACTTTTCTAAACCACGTTTATTTATGTGTTGCTGAGTTATTTATGTGAGGTGCTCTGGTTCCTGTGTGGATGGTTTGATTTGCATAAACTATGCAAACACACGTTAGCCAATGACCGCGCAGAACTCTGACACATCAGTTTAAAAAAGACAAAAGATGATTTTTAAAAATATCTTCCCGAAATATTTCTGGAGATGTTTTCTGGACAAAAACGTGTTTATTTTCCTCCAGAATCCATAAATTCATGGACTTTATTGCCCATTCTATACCTTACATACTTATACAGCAGCTAACAGGTAGTTTTGTTTCTGAGCGACCTTTGACCCCCATTGTTTGCTCCAGCATTGTGCTCATAGGACTAAGTCACCAATTTCCACCTCGTTCACCTTCTGCAAATGATTTTCCATTTACAAATGTTTTTGCTGTTGTCCCCGCTCATCCATCATTACCTTTTAATTAACTTATCTTGACACAACAGAAAAACTCCCAGACTGTGATTTTATCACTTGTTGGTTGCTGTAATCACACCAACCCACCGCACAACGAAAGGTCAGCGAGTTTAGACTCTGGTGGTTGGATCTTTATGGTTCAAAACCGTTTTTCTTTTGTTATAATTGACTCCTTTATTCCAGCAGATGAACCTGACTTTTTTCACCTCCCACTCTGAAATGACAGAACGCCGTCTAGCCGCCTCTCGCAGATGCTGCAGTTGGAAATCTGCCGTCTGACGAGTGTCAGAGTGGACGGTAAACTCATTTGCTCTCTTCACACAGAAACATGATGCTGTCAGTGCACTCGTGCTTGCCCGATGATGGATCTCTGTTGGAGATCCCGGTACGCTCAGTCTGGAACAATAAGAGCACTCTATGTGAGGTGCTAATTTTTAGATGAGGGAATATTCATTAATCATGACTCTTTCTGAGCAATCAGCTAAGAGTTTCTACACATTTTAGACTGGTGTTAATGTTTTGACGTTTGCGTTGCCACCAGCTAAAGGCCATTCAATTCTATTTATGGCCAAGATGTTGAGTGCATGTTACAAAAAGACGATTAGCTTCAGTGGACCATTGTGGCTAAAAGCACGGTTTCATTTTATCTCAGGGTTGGTGTTTTTAAGAATGTAAGGCTGTAAACTTTATTCTAATTTCAATGATATCATTTCAAACATGATTTAAATTCGCCAAATGCAAAGAGCCCAGACCCAGGTGGAAGCAAGGTCAGATTGAAACAGATTGCATTCTCTTCTGGCTGGGGGGTTGTCAGGTTTGCCTCTGAAAAAAACTAAAGAGGGAAAAAGTTACTGTTTACAATCGGCGAGTTTGCAAAGTTGTCGGGTTTGCGCTAACGCCACAGCGCCAGCAGTTATACTCGGACACCGACATGCAAAAAGCTCCAGAGTCATGTTAAGAACCGAAGCCAGTAAACAGGAGTGACGAAAGGTTTTTTATGGACCCCTAAGAAGCCATGACATCCTTCTAATTTACCCTGGCAGCAGCAGCAATGAAAGTCATGAAACGACAGTGAGAAAGTAACTTTTTGTTCAGGAAAAACGGACTGCAGTACCCATGTTCTACCACAGGGTGTCATCCTTACTATGTTCCTATATGTTGTGCCTATAAGTCATTTATTTAAAAAAATGATGCATTTGCCTATTCTTCTTCTATGGTATATAAAGGACTGCTCCGATGACTGATTTCTGCAGTGATGAGTATGTCATGTTTGTTGCTGCGACTGTCTAATTGTGTACTGAGACAGTTTGAAAGACAAACGTAGGTTATGTCACACGACTGGGTGGTTTCACTGGCCATTACATATATAGGATGGTTTCCCAGGTTACCAAATTGGTATGTCTAAGCTTATTTCTTAGATCTTTATTAAATGACCAATGTAAGTGGAGCATTTTGATATCCCGCACCTCTCTCCTCACTGAAACTTTCCAGTTTATTCTTGGGTTCTGGGATCTCTTCCTAAATGGAACCTGCCCAGGACACCCCTAGAGGACGGGGAGGCGGTTGCATTCACAACCTAACCCCGCCTCAGCTGACTCTTTAAGAGGAATAGGAACTGCAGCTCTACTCTGAGCTTCTACTGGATTAAGTCTAAGCTGAGCCTGGATGGCCAATGAAGGAAACGGATTTTAGTTGCTTTCACGTGGTCTCTCGTTCCTTTTGTCACAAAATCAATCATGACTATAAGTTAGAGTTGGAAGATTGGTGGTGAAGAACAAGCTCAGCTCCTTCCTTCCTGTCATCACAACAGACCAGAGAAGAGACAGATATCTCTTCTCCATCCTCCCATCAACCCTGAACAAGACACATACGTACTTGACCTCTAAGTTAGACAAAGACTCAACTAAAGCAATATGACCCAAATATTGTATTATGCATTGCTGAATGGAGACATGGTTTAACATCTACGCTCCTTAAAGTCCACAAACGGCTCTAAATACTAAATCTTTTCATTCATTGTCTGCAGAGAGCCGGATTGGTTTTCATTACATTTTTCTGTCAGCAGAAAATGCGTTTGATGTCTACAACTGCAGTCTGAATAATTCACCAAACTGCTAAAACTTTAATAAATCCCAGTCACAGAAACGCTGAAGAGCCGCTGTTGTTTTCTCTAATAAAAACAGTATTTCTCTGACAGGGGAGCGTTCTCCTGTTTGGACGACTGTGGAAGGCCAGAGAAGCGTCTTTAACGTGACGCTAATTAGTTTTTAGCTTTGTGGAGTCCTTTACTTCTCTAACATGCAGCCAGATATGTTTGTGACTACTCTCAGACAGACAGGAGAACTCAGACAACACCCCGTGAAAAAATCTCCCTCAATCCTTCAAAGGACCCATCTGATACAATAAAGAAGACGACGGCAGAGAAAATGTAATCGGCAGCACCAGATTGGGTCCAAAGAATTCTTGATCTGTTTTTTGTCCTCTACTGCATTACATTTTGTCAGGTGGACAAAGTTGTCAATCAAGCTGGCAAACCTATTTTAGGTCGTCAATAGGACAGAGGAGAGAGTGTTCATTGCTTCAATAGAGGGCTACAGATTAAAGTAGGCCAAGCAGAGAGGAGGTAATTTTCTGGGCTGATGTATTGACACTAAGACTCGATCATCTCTCACATTGTATTTGAGATCTGCTCGGAGCAGGCAGCCAGACCGTGGAGAGAATCAAGGCTGTGCTACTTTTCCACTAAAGAAGATCCAGTTTTACATAAGTTCATAAACTTTTCTTCTTGTAATGGTTTGTTGAAGCCATTTCTACATCTGCCTGGACTCAGTGTTGTGGTAAAGATGGAGCCTCCTCACAGATTTGTCACACGTAAATGTTTGTGATCGGCACTGAAAAGCCGGAGTAAACACAAAATATGTGTTTTTAAATGACTTTATTATTGGGGGGGACTACCAATGAAAATGAGCTTTTTGGTTATGATTGGGTACCTTTACATTGTAAAATGCTTATTAATGCACACTGTCCTTGTTCAGTCAGTCAGTCAAAAGTGATTAATGACTTGCTAGTTACTCCCTTGATGGCTGTGATGACATAAAATCTTCTTAAATACATTAGAATGTTATAGATTTCAGTTGTCCACCATTAAGTCAACAGAAAGTTATTTAACAAATCAACTATTCAACTTCTATTGTAATGGCAGTTATTCTGAAATGGGTCAGGTAGATTGTGGAGTGCCACAGGGCAGTTGTTTGTGCCTCTTTTGTTTTCTGTTTTTATTAATGACTTACCTTTAATTTTAAAACATGCAACCATGGCTATACATGCAGATGACACTACATTATTTGTATCAGCACATACAGAAGGCCAATTAAATGATATTTTTAAAAAGGAGTTGGCTTTAGTCACACAATGGATTAGAATGAACAAACTATGAGCATTATATGCAGAAAAAACTAAATTTATGTTAGTTGGAACTAAATATACACTACAGATGACACCTAGACTGCATTTGATGCTAGGTAATACAGAGAGAGCAGGTAGAAGAAGCAAAATTGTTGGTGGTAAGCGTGGATTCTAGATTGTGATGGACTAGTCAAATAAATTGTCTTGCAGAAACTTGGAGGAAGTATGGCAAAATCAAATATTGTTGTAAATTTATTCCTCGTTTGCTGATAAAAAATGTTGTTCAAACATCAGTACCGTCTCATTTAAATTATGCATCAGTTATTTGGTCTAATACAAGTGAATTGAATTTATATAAGTTACAAGTGGCACAAAATAATGCTGCACGGATTGTTCTGGGTTGTAATTATAGAACAAGTGTAAGTATGATGCATGACGGGTTGGCCTGGTTAACAGTGAAATGTAGACTGAAGTATTCACTGAGAAATATAATAACTACAAAAATACCTATAGTAATTTATGACAAGTTATCATTTTTTTCAGACAATCATGATTACATGACGAGACAGATGAGTAATATAAGGTGCGCGCTACCGCGCTGCAGAACTAATCAAATGCAAAGAGTGGTTTATTACAGAGCCATGGTTGCCTGGAATGCAATGCCAAGATTTTTGTTATTGGAGAATAACAGAAGATGTTTTCAAAAGAAGTTAAAGCTTTTTTTGTTTACACAACATTAAATTTTGCACAATGAATTGTAAATGGGACTGAGATGACAGCTTCTATAGTTTGTTTTTCGTTATGGAAGTGATGTGATATGATTTTAATTCTTGGGTATATTAATGTATTCCTCTGTGTAAACTCTCCGTATTGACTTATTCTTATTACTGTTCACATGAACACTGAAGTGTTTGGTAACTTAATGTTATATCATTATTGCAATTGAGCTAGCATGATTGTAGTGGAGCTTCTGGGTATTGTTGTTGTTCGTGTTCGTGTGTGTGTGTGTGTGTGTGTGTGGGGGGGGGGGGGGGGTAAATATTTGTAATGAAAATGGAAGACACGTCAGGAAGAATAGCTCCACACTATGGTGGGCGCTAATGAGGTTCTCAATAAAAAAATTTGAAAAAATGACTGAGTCTCACACCAACGTAGAGACATTTTGTTTTCATTATCGGCTTATATTCTTTAAGGTCAAAGGTCAAATGTTCTGCTATGGAGATTAATTTATTGTTCATTCTGTTAAAGCAAATGATTCAGGTCCTGAAGCAACAAAGCAGCCCCTGACCATCACACTTCCACCGCCATGTCTGACTGTTGGTATGGTGGTGATGTTTATGCTGTAATAGAACTCACAACTTCTGCCTCATGGAATATTTTCCAGAAAGTATTCAGGATTAGCATCTTTAGGAGGATCTTTCTTCCTGTCGAGGCATGACCTCCTGCCTCTTAAAGCTTGGTTTATGCTTGACGCATTCACTTTCCGCGCGGTGATGCGGCTCGCGGCTGGAACGAGCTTCACAACTCGCAGCGTTTATGGTTTGTGCGGCTCGTCTCTGCGGTGAGCCAATATTCTCCCAAACTGTAGGGGGCAGCATGGAGCTCTACAGCATGCATCCAACACTACACCACAGTAGAAGTAGAAATCACTGTTTACAACATGGTATTTCAGCATTTTTAACAGCGTCCTCGTCTTTTCCGACAGTGCGAGCTATTTCTCTCCAAGAATTATTAACAACATGTTGATCACGGTGATCTCTGAGAGCTGAATCATACAAATGTCTGTATTTACGAACCTCTGCCGTGCCGGTCCGCCATGTTTTTCCGCGTCCGACCGTCCGCGTGGTTAGAAATTTTCCGAGGTGCGCGTTGCGGAAATCTTGGGCCGTGCGGAGACGCGGTGGAGGGGCGTGGTTGTTAAAATGATGCAAAATGACGCTACTTTTCCGCGCGGAGCCGTGCGGACCTCGCGGACGCGTCAAGCATAAACCAACCTTAACCCTCCCACTGTCCTAATGGGTGTGACCCCACGAGCAAAGTTAACCATTGAGCAGGGTTGATGGTTTATCCCTTGGGTCCATGTGGCGGGGGTGAGGAGTGAGCACCACCTCACCCCCGCCACATGGACCTCAAGGGATAAACCATCAATCCTGCTTAATGGTGAACTTTCCTCGTGGGGTCACGTCCATAAAAACAGTGGGAGGGTTAACAACGCTCTAACATCGTATAGCTATAAATATATTGTGGAGACAAATAAAAACACAAACATGAATAAACTGGTTATGTTGGATTTGTCTAAACCTCCCCAATAATACCAATATTAGGTTTAGAACCAAAATAAACTATTGGTTGTTGGTCTTGCCAGACGGTAGCACTTCCACACTTCCCTTGGTCTTCCACTCATCACACACTCCCGTGTTTAGCAACAGAACACCACTGGTGTGAGGTTCTCCGCTCAATAACATCAGAGAAAGAGAAACAGCGGCTGCTACCACTTCAGCTTCAGGACGAACTAAAAGAGTCCCAAAAAGACAAACACCATCTGAAGTCACAGGCCACAAAAGACGTTTGGACCTGGAAAATAGGGCTGTCGCGGTTGAGGAATTCCCCCTGCGGTGATTCAGGGTGGCTTAATATTGCAGTGTGCGATATTATTGCAGCCCTTTTTTTATTGCAGTACTATCTAAACATAATGTTTACACATTTAAAAAAGGTTAAAAATTGCCGTGCCTTCTTTTATAACAATTTACTGAATGCAGATCATAGGGCAGTAACAACACAGATCGCAGTAACGTTTGTTTGTCCGACAGTCGGAGTCCGACTGAACTTAAAAACAACAAAATTCAGGAGGTTAAACTTTTAAATGCAAATTTGGCTGCAGCATCTAACAAATAAGAAACAAGTCCCCATTTTGTTTAGTTGTTTAAAATCAAGCATAAAAAATTACATGTACCGGGCGCGGGGCACTATCATTTCACTTTCACTTTCACACACACACGAATGACGGTGATTTATAGCTCGGTCACGTCGTTGTTACCCACAAGGAAAACCAGCATGTTAACCATATACGGTTTGAGAGAGGATCTGAAAGGGGGGGCAACATTTGCAGCAACACTGAAAACCCTCTCGGATGGTGCGCTCGTTGCATCGCATCACCGCGCGGAAAGTGAATGCGTCAAGCATAAACCAAGCTTAAATCAGGCTTTACACACACGTACTTGCGTGCGACTGGCGAGCAAAGGGAATCTCTCCCGGTTGTTGCTCCACCATGTCAGGGGGGGGTTTCTTTAGGGTGGATGCATTCCTCCTGCAGGTAGCGAGTGAGCTTCAGCTCAGCTCAAACTCTCTTCGGGACGGTTGCAGAAGCAGTGCTTGTCCGGGACTTCAGCAGGTCTCCGAGCGTTTATTATTACTTTTTTGCCGCTGGTGGCAGCTCTGTCTCGGCCAAGGACTCTGGCTGCGCAGCAGCTGACGTACTGAAAACCAAAGTGCTCCCAAAGGAGCGAAGTAACGTTTCGTTTTGATACCAGTGCAGCCATCCTTCTCAACATGCATCATTGAGTTGAACCAAGTTCAGTAATCGCGGTGGCGCATGATGCAGCGCGGTGGGCTTCTTCATATTGCGATATTTCATTTTTGCGGTTACCGTGACAGCCCTACTGGAAAACAGTGACTGGTGTGTAGCGCTATCTCGTTTCGCCCGGCATCGCGGGTTTCCAGATACACCAGAAGCGTCTCAGGGAAGATACCCGAGGGGAGGGGTGAGTGTCTAAAACCTAGCTTGTTCTGTAGATTCGCTACTGCAGCTCTAACCAAGGGCTGAAGAGCTGTACATGTTCAGAGTTTGTCCTTGAAATCCTTTAGAACAAGGCACGGTTTGTCATTTTCTTGATCGTTCAGCCTCCCAAATGCAGACAAACTAAAGGTACTGCAGGTCTGAGTGTGACTGGAGGAACTGACTCAGGATCAGGTTGGGTTGGATCACTTTTTACCCTCGGTAAACTATATTTAGCATTTCCTGAGTGCCTGACATTTCATTTTGTTTGTTGAAAAAAGTAAAAACTCTAGAAATCTGTAAGGAAGCACATACATTTTCACAGCCTTACCTGGATACTATACTTCCTCCATTCTCTAAATAATCTTTTCACAACCTTCAGGCTTTAACTGGTGAGTGGGAGTTCCCTTTGCATGCACTGGTTTTCTGTTAGCTTGGACTGAAATAAGCAATGCCAGTGGGCAGAACGGCTGAGTGGCAGCCGCGCTCATTAAACCGGACGTGACAGAAGAGGAGGAAGTGTGATGTGAGACGGCTGCTTGCTAATGTTGCGAGGCATTCCAGGAAGTTGTTAGTGAGGCACTGAGGAATTAGCAAATAACCTCTGATAAAGTGTTAGCGTCTAAACAAATTCCTGCAAATCTCCATGAGATTGCAGTCAATAAGGCATTGATTTCTGCGCTGTGCACAACTCTCCTTCAATATTGTTTTGGCTTGAATCTATTCATTCCTCGGTAAAACACGGTCTCCAGACAAAGAAACAGAGAGTGATCCTGTTTTTTAAGTGGAAATGTGCCAGAAGAGCGAATTGCATGAAACCCCGTTAGCACGGTCGGAGAAATGTGCCGCAGCAGGGCTCAGAAGCACGTTAAGTATTCATGGCTTGAATTTTCTATCAAAACCATCCGGAGAACATTCTGATCACAAGCTCCTAAATTAAAAAAAAAGAGAAAAACTGCAAGCTGGGCATGTTAACTCAGAAAACTCCTCTCATCCATTATGCTACCAATAGGTGAACAAAAGTAGCACTACTGTACTACATTCCTGTCTCTGTGTGCTACAACTTAATGATCGTGTCAGCATTTCTGTTCAAAGGCCTCACTTCTGATCAGATCAGCCTCTCGTTTCCTCCCCCTTTTTGAACTGCTTTGAACTAGAAAATAGATCTTGCTCCTTCTCGCTTGGAGAGGGACCGAAACTCGATCCAAGAAGAGGTCTTGGAAATGAATTGTGATTAAAGATATAAAAGAATATCCTGCTTGAATTAAAATGACCAGGATGAATCGTATAGGATGAGAGCTGAGGGGGTTAGGTGGACGGTGAGAGCCTCCACTCGCAGTGGTGACACAGATAGAAGTGTGATGAATCAGATAAACTCAGGAGGAGAACGTCCACCACCCGAGGTTCAAGACTGATTTATTTTACTGAGAAACATCTAATTATAGAAACATGCCTCTTTTATCAGCACACTTTAAGCCTCCTCGCCTCTTTAGCTGCCTGCGACCTTGAATGTTTACCCATTAAACTATCAATGCTCGGACGAGTATCCATCTCAATCGCAGGGAGCTCATGCACAAAGATAACAAATCAATCGCTGCTTTTATCCACGATCCAAAAGCGCGATAACGCAGGACTTAGGCCGTTTCCCTGAGAAACTGTTGGACCTCCAGGGAATGAGAGCAAGCTAAAGGCGAAGGGTAAACCGATGCAGGAAGAGGTCACGCTGTGTTCTCTCTTACTTTTGTTCAATAACTGCTCTGGATTGAGTTTTTCCTACAAATATCAGTTTACTAGTGAATTTAGGGCTATAATAGCTTTGAAGAAAGGAACTGGAAATGTTTCAGAGGTCCTATAGCATGCAAAAGTGTTACGAACCCTGAGTTCCCCGGCACTCAGCTTCTACTCCGCACCGTTTCCTGCACCATTTCCAGGACCATGGAGAGCGCCCGGCTCCCTGTCTTCAAACTGCTCCAGCCGGGTGATTTCTGATGCGAGTCAGCTGCGTGAGAGAAGACAGGGAGCCGGGCGCTCTCCATGGTCCTGGAAATGGTGCAGGAAACGGTGCGGAGGAGAAGCTGAGTGCCGGGGAACTCCGGGTTCGTAACAAAAGCCACTTTTGAAGCTTTTGACTATTTTATTGTTATACCTCATGAAAAACATTTTCACATTGTTATTACTCGGGCGGCTTATTTCTAAGCTGCTTCTTGCTAAGCTAGCTGAATAGGGCCCGACCTATCCAGGTAGTCTCAATTACGAACCCCTCCTTTCCTGGACTGTAAACACTAACGCTCATTCTCTCCGTGTAGCGAGCAGGTAATCTTGAGAAATGCTGCAAAACCAAAACCAGAAAATGCACCTCACACTTCAATCATTATATATGTTTTTCTTATTCTTCCCCTCCCTTCGGGTTATTTCCCAGTTTCCCCACCGTGCTATTAACATCCTGTCCAAGCATATGAGTGATGACACGTCATGTCCCAGCATCTCATTTAAACATGCAGTCCCAGCTGAGCACGTCCTCTGTCTCAAACCAACACACAAGTGCTACACTTTCTGATTTACAGCCTGATTTGTGGACTTTTATGTTAATTTAATGGTTACACCACTCATGTAGTGAATATTAGTGTCTCCTTCACTGAAGCCCATAAAAACGTGCATTACAGCACGAAGCCTCTACGAGGAGAATACCAACTGCTGCTTCATCATTTATTGAGAGGCTGTGAACAGACGTGTGGTATCTAGTTGCAGATTTGTTTGAATTTTTCAGGAGAAAGTCGGTTGACATCGATCATCACAGCTGATTAGGTTGGAATGCAGAGACTGAATGAGTCAGCCCGGACCGCGGCTGCGCTGCAAAAACATTATAGTTCGTTAGTGATTTTTAACTGATTACTGTTAATCTGTAAATAGTCACAATTACTGGGCCTATTTTTAGTGGGTTTGTGATTATTTCATCTGTGTTCTTGGACATATTCAGACGTTAAAAGTGTAAAACTCTAACGTAAAAATAGGTGTATTTTTCATCTTTAATCATGAGTAAATATTCAATTTCCACGATGATTAACTCACTTTTTTATTGAAAGAAGATTATCGACTTCAGGTTTAGGTTTCAGACAATTAAACAAGTAGCAAAATTAATATTTATTTCTTTGTTTCTTGGAAACAAATCTTGTCAGCGAGTCTGATTAGTGGCCGTTTCTATGAGGTAGACCTTGTAATGGTTATGAAAGAGTGACCCAGCTAAACACGAGAATAGCGTCTGCTTTGTTTTATGCATGCATTCACTCTTGATTTATGGTTTGGTTGATTGAATTTTTCTTTAATTAATAAAATATCAACAAAAGGTGGTTATTTTAACACTTTATTCCCATTCCCACAGTCTTGGTCCTCAGTAGCATGTGGAGCACAAATACGCAGCCACAACAACTTGGCTCCTCCTCCTGGGGGTTAATATTGGACCTTGCTGCTGGAAAAGGCCATCCAATCAAACCAAACCAAGCCCATCCGAGTTCTGCTGATTAGTTCTGTTGGAAAAGGGGCACTAGTCATCAGCTTGGCTCCTCCTTTTCATGCTAGTCGCTGGTTTAGTTCCTCTTAGGCTGAGAATATAGTTGCATTTATCGTGCATGACGCAGCTTGAGCTGGTTTAAAGCGTTGTCTGTGCTCATCTCTGAAACTAACACAAGCTGCTTTTCCCCGCGCTAAAAATGTAGCCGTCACAAGAACAAGTCCCGGGCTGAAACAGCAACACAAACTGAGACTCGTCGCCAGCATTTTCAGACAATTTGGAAACAAATGCTGTTTGCTGCTTGCAGCCAACGATCCCAGCCTGGTGAGAGACTGGCTGGAGTTGTGTTGCCTCACAGGAAGAAAGCTAAAATATTGAGTTTGAACGTTTTTATGAGGATCTCTCGGCTCTTTTGTGGTTTTAAAAACACTTGAGTAGAACTAGAGACTGAATTCACCTCATTTATGAACGTGGCCTTTGTGGATTATTCATCCCACGTATCAAATATAGAGACTTAACGAAGAAGCACTTAATGTATGATTTGTATGTTTTATGTTGTTATTATAGAGCTAAATAAGTGTTAAATGTGTGGAGAATCAGTTTTCGATGCTTTTGTCCTTTTTCACTTCTGGTTTTGACATCGGAGGCTGAATCTCTAAGTGTGTGTCAGTTCTGACCGGCGGCGGCACGTGGTTTGAAGGAGAGGCAAACAACTAAATCGGGTTGAGGTGGCTTTATTATAACATGTTTGTCACCAACACCAACACTCACTGCCTTTTATAGCTAAGTGACTGATTGGAAGAAACCAAGAAGAGGGGTAATCAACGAAATAATAACTAAATAATATTTACAGAACCCAACCACCAAAATAATAAATGGTACCGCACATTTACATAAATACAAATCATACTAAATAAATCCAAGTTAAATCAAACAACAGAAACTAGGTTTCACATAACTCCTCCAAGAATCACCCCTCCTTATTTAAGTGGTATGCTCCAGCAGCTTAAAAGCAGCACCTGGGACACAAACTTCCCTTTGCTGCCCCGCCCTGCTGAGGAGACAACACCAGAAAGGTGAGTGAAACTTTGGAGAGCAACTTAAACACAAATTGACATTTAACCAACATTTCCTCTTTACACAGGAAGGGTGGCCAGTCCCTCTGCTTCTAAAGAATCTGTTATGAATGTCCAACACAAAATAAACAACTTCAATAACAAAACCTTTTGTCTGTAACTCAATCAGAAACCTAACATAAATCATAATGAATGGAACCCCTGGTCTCCATTACAGTGTGACCAAGGCTTAAAATATGACTTTTATCTTTAAAAAGTCCATATTTATGAAAGGTTTTGCCACTTTTCTACAGCAGCCCCACAGACATCAACAACCACTCCATTCAACACCTGCCAGCCTTGAACGATTGTCAGTGGAAAATATTGTGTGCTGTGGAGAAGTCAGGAGTTTTGAATAACCTTGAACAAGCCATCTGTCACCCTGGCGGGCTCTCGTGGTTTCTAGGTGAGGACGAGCCTCGACAGTCTCTGCTCTCCGGCGTGTTGGGTACCGCTGCCCACTGACTTGGACCGTCCTGCTGGGCGAGCCGCTGATCATTCTGACGTGTGGTTGGTCTGAAACAAAGCCGAGTTACAACTAATTATACAAAGTCGACTCTTCTCACCGTTCAACAGATGTTTCGAATCTCGGGGATGCCGATTTGCTCTAATTACAGCTGTTTTTGTTCATACCCGACGGTTTGAAGCTGCTTCAACGTTCACTGGGATGTATTTGTGCCGCAGCTCTTTTATCTGTGCCGGGTTTTAGCTCCAGTGATGATCACTTTGGGACTTTCACATGAGGACACAAACTGCTGATTTGTAACAACATGTGAAGTCTTTGTTTGAGCAACAAAAAGCTTTTTCCAAGGAAAACAAGCTCTGCAATCAACTAGAAATGTCTGACATAAAAGGTCCCTGACAGTTGAACATGTGCTTAAATATGACTCTTTAGCCATGATCACATTCAGTTTTGTTGCTGATTTTAGGCCTTTTGTTGGCTCTGGGTTGAGATCTGGTGGTTTTAGAGTCTGATGCCATTTTTAATTATTAAAGGCTTGCGGAGTTATTTGTAATGTGGCTGCATCTAGACCTAAAATCCACATTCATGCAAACAGAATTAGAGTTAAAGTCTCATTAGTCATCACACTGATGAAATTTCTTCTCCGCATTTGACCCAGAGCTGCCGACACGGCCGCACTCGGTGACTTTATTGGGTGGTTTAACCCCCCAATAAAGCCCGTTAATGCTGAGTGTCAAACAAGGAGTCATTTGGGCCATTCCCATCTGTACCGGGTCGGCCCGGGCCGGGTAGCGTAGGTTGTTTACACATCTGGGTGGCCTGGTATTTTTCCGGGCCAACCAAGGCTCATTCTCAGCCCTCTTCTCGAGGGGGTCTGCTTCAGGCCGACCAGGGCCAACACACCCACTGCTGACAGCAAATTCACACCTTCCATTAGAGCAAGCCTCTGATTGGTGGGTAGAATCAGCCCACATGGGCTTAAGACAAGGATGTGTGGAATCAACCGGGCCAGGCTGGGGCCGACTGGGGCTACCCGGCCCGGGCCGACCCGGTACAGATGGGAATGGCCCTATTGAGTCTTTGGTGTGACCCGACCGTGGATTTGAACCCACAATCTCCCAGTCTCAGGGCGGACATTATGCCACTCTAACACATACAGCCCACACATGGTGTCTAAGAACGCAACTAGCATGAACATTACCCAAAAGCAATCTCTCACATTTGAAAAAACATTTTTTATTTGCATTATTTTTTCTTCTGCATCTTCATACGATCATGCATGTCAGAAAAGCCAGTCTCTCCTACATCAGAGAAAAGTATCATTCTTAGCCCCGCCCACCTTGGCTTGGCTCCATCCATGAGAAGAAGAGAGCTGAGCGAGTAGAAGCTGACCATTAGCAACATGGAGAGAAAACGTCAACGTTGCATTATTTTACCCAGAGGGAAAAGCGAACGAAGGCAGCAGAAGAGTTGTGTTACTGTTAGCCAATCAGAGTTGAGAAGTGTATACATGAATATTAATCCGTACGGCTTCAAATTATGCTTGTTTGTTTTATTTAGAGATGTTTTTTGAGCTTCTAAGTTTATTTGTCGTTCACTTGCTTGATCTTTTACAAACATTTAATCCCAAACTGCAGAATAAGTTGATGTAGTCTGGAATAAGGGAGGTTTAAAACATCACTGTGCAAAAAGCCCATCCTAACTTAGATTTATTTGTTTCATGACAAACTTGCAATGCTTTGCTACTAAATGCCTCGTAAGCCGTGGATTCTCAGAGCTCTAGCTGAGTAAGAGGATTGGTACTTCCCTCAAAACGAACCTCCATGCCTTCTGCCCTCTGGTGGATGACATGAGCACTTCAATTTGAACATGCAAACGTTATTTAATCATAAATATTATTTACAAATATTTAGTCTTTTTTTATATCATTAGCCATTAAACAGCCAAATATTTTGTCTTAGGCTTTGGATGATTAGGAGGAATTCACAGCAAACTCACAAATGTGCATAAAAAATCTAAATATCAACCCAAAACTGCTCCTATAGGACGGGGTGAGGAACCCAGGTTCATCGAGGGCCGCTGTCCGGCATATTTTAGTTTCAGCCCTGCTTCAACACACCTGATTTTAGTCGGCAGGTGATTAACAGGCTTGTGCAGAGATCGATGAGCTGCAGAACAGGTGAATCAACCACTGAGTAAGAGGTGTTGGAGCAAAGACATGCAGGATACCGGCCCTCCAGGACCAGGGTTCCCCACGCCTGTTATAGGACGTAACGAGACTTTTAAATGAAGTGACCATATATGGTTCATTTCCTGTCTGGATGTTCATTTGAACATGAAAGCCAGTGCAAAGAGAACAATCGGGAGTGAAAGTAGAATCTGCTGCTGTGAAGGATGAAGATATTTATGTATTTAGTAAACAAAACGATTATTTGCTGTTTACTCGTGCAAACCAAACATGGAGGTCCAGGTCGTTCTCCCCCAGCTCCACTCGGAGTCGGTAGATTAAATGTTTCAGCAGCTGCAGCCCTTTTTATTTGTTTGATACGTGCATCTTAAACACGTTGGTTTAGTCATTTGCTGAAATATTGTCAGCATACTTCTGTCAGGCCGGGAGAGTAAAATAAAGCAAAAGCATGAAAATATTCAGGTTTTGTCGGACGTTCCGAACACCAAATAAACAGAATGAGCGGATACTTTAGGTAAAACACATAACCTGCATTCGTCTCCGAGCGTAATGTGTAACTGAGTGGATTTTCCTCTCCTGAGGTGCGGTGAATGCAGCATGACATGAAGTCAGAACTGAAAGGAGATGAAGATAAAAGGCAGGATTTCCAAAACGTTGAACTGGAGAGGCGACTTCTTATCTCCTGTAAATCTGAACAACAGAGAGTTTTCAACCAGAAGCCAAAAACCTCGAAACGCTTGAAATTCTGAGCTGATGGTGACTTAAGGAACCCAAATATCTGCTGCTGAACACAGAAAAGGTGACATATTTTCAAAATAAAACCAGTTCAAAGCAGACCAACCACAACTTATTCTTTATATTACAGATTAGAATTAAAAGTGTGATAGAAAATTACTATAAATGTCTTTAATGGCTTTCAAATATGTCAGTGATGGTTTTTATTTATTTCATTCATGACCATTAATATCAGAAGAAGCTGTCGTAGGGGTGGATCCGGCCCAAAAAGACTCCAGGAAAATGTATTGATTTTTTATTTTTATAAACGTTTTCAAATGGGAATTCAATGGATCGGGAATGTTCTGGAGTCAACTGCTTGCAGGCATCCCTTCTCCTGCACTTCCTACGTAGATTATTTTGTTCCATTTTCCTGATCTTCTACCCACAGCCGTTGTTTCTTCATCCAAAAGTAAAACGATAGTTCCAGTAAAAGCAAGTTAGTTAACCTGCTTTTCCTGTTATTAAACTCCTGTTGTTGTGTATTCAGCTGCTGAGTGACTTCCCACACACCGACACTTTCCCAATAAACCATCAACTTGTTTATTTAATCGGAACGCCGCCCTCTCCGTATGGAAAACATGTCAAATAAAACACGTGTCGGCCATATGGATCAACACGGTTCTCTTCAGTCCTCCATTTTCGAACATCCGTCTGCCTACCTGCATGCCTGCTTTCCATCTGTTTGTTAATTTTCCTGTTCACTCGTGTTATATTGAGCCATAATCAAATTAACATATAATTAAACTTGGTGGCGGAACATCTGTATTTGCTTTCGTCTTTAATGAAAGTCTGAAAAAGACCAGAAGTGATGTGAAAATCCCCGAGAGCGGCGGTAAAAATAGATGGACTGTTCCAGCGCTGGGGTTCAGCCACCTCGCTTCGCCCTCCGTGGGCGTGAACACGGCTGTGAGTCGATAAAAGAAAGTTGATTAGGCTTGTGTGACCCGGCCGCTCTGAAGGAGAAACACCAAAGACTGACAACTCCTTTTGGAGTCAGGGATCTTCTTTTGTTCATCAATAAACAGTTTATGGAGTTTCTACAAAGAGAAATTAAGTCGTCATTAACTTCTTCTGCTGACTGATGAGTCAGTGTCTGGCCATGCATTCATGAGGACCTCCTTGTGTTAAATATTGTAGATATTAGTCTTCTTCTCCTTAGTCATTGATTTGTTGCATCATTAGGAACTACAAAGACACTCAGGTGTCTTCTCAACAAGTTTAATTCATTTTTGGAGCATCGATGCTAGGGGCGTAACGTTTTGTCACTCTATCTGCGTCGATGGCACAGGAGTTAAGTGCTCGCCCCGTAATCGGAAGGTTGCAGGTTCGAGCCCCGCTCAGTCTGTCGCTGCTGTTGTGTCCCTGGGCAAGACACGTAACCCACGTTGCCTGCTGGTGGTGGTCGGAGGGACCGGTGGCGCCAGTGCTCGGCAGCCTCGCCTCTGACAGTGCACCCCAGGGCAGCTGTGGCTACATCGTAGCTCATCCCCACCAGTGTATGAATGTGTGTGTGAATGGGTGAATGACTGATTGTGCTGTAAAGCGCCTTGGGGGGTTCTAGGACTCTAGAAGGTGCTACATCAAATACAGGCCATTTACCATTTATCTGTCAGACCATAGAAATTGTGATTTCAAACAAAGCGATCATCGTCAAAGTTCCTTTTTTTTCCTCCTATGCTCCTGACTGACCCAGGATCTGTTGTGTTAACCATTTTAGACCTCTGCACATGAAAACGGAAGTGAATGTCAGGCTGCAGCACGTCCTCAGCAGTTTGGATGGACGAGAACAAGAGAGTTCAGCTAAGTGACGGCTCAGTGAGTTGATCTGGTATCCATTCGTAAGCCGGATGTTCCCAGTAGATCCTGGAAGGGGAGTGGTGCTCTGACATTTTCCGTCCTAGGCTAGCGTTAGCAGTAGCTCAGCCTAGCGTTGTTCTGCAGTTAGCATCACCGAGACCAGAGTTCATTTTCTGCTGATGCTGAAGTGGGTTGGAACATGCGGATGTAAGCAGGTGTGGCTTGTTATCACATGTTAAACACACATTTCTCAGAACCAACCGTGCATCCCTCGCCTTTTCCAGCACTGACGTGCACAGAAAGCGTCTCAGACCAGGCTCGGACTTTTCGGTATGAAACATTAGACCACCCAGCTGCCTTTATAAATAATAATGTAACTGTGGCTTTTCAGTCTCCTGCCCCCTTGAGAGTCTGATGTCTGCATTGCAGATGACTCAGAAACATAAAACTGATTTTTACTCAAATATTCAAACATGCTGGACCTTAAATTAATTCATCCTTGACTTTTTTGCACAATTGCATTGTGCAATTGGCTTTTTGGCAAGAATGTTTACACTTTTGTTGATTATTATGCTTGCTCATTGTAAAAATGGCTGCCATTGTGGTAACCAGAGGGGCTGCATGGTGGCGCAGTGGTTAGCACTGTTGCCTCGCAGCACGAAGGTTTCACCTTCGTGCTTGCAGGTTCGAAACTCGTCTGCGGCCTTTCTGCGTGGAGTTGCGTGTTCTCCCCATGCGTGCTTGGGTTTCCTCCGGGTACTCCGGTTTCCCCCACAGATCACAACATGCCCTATAGGTTATAAACTGTAAGTCGCTTTGGATAAAAGCGTCTGCTAAATGAATAAACATAAACATAAGATGCATAAGCTTGGTTCAGTTCAATTCAAAAATACTTTATTAATCCCAGAAGGAAACTGATTGCTGTAGTAGCTCAGAATAATAATAATAATCAGGTCATCAAAGAGTTGTTGTATATTACAATGGCTGTTGGCAGGAAGGATCTCCAGTCGCGGTCAGTGTTGCAGCCAAACTGAAGAAGCCCATCTTTTCACGATAATTCCGGTTGCATACAGTTGAAACTGTAACAAACTATAATTATGCATCTTCCCTGCATAATTATGAATTTAAAACACCCACTGAATCTTTTTCAGCATAAATCTCTGCTTGGAGTCAAAGTTTCAATCCATGAAAACATGTTTGTTATGAGAATCTTCTGCTAAGTTTGTCTGAATGTGGAATATGAGGATGATTGTGTTTCTTTGAGATACCGACTGCATTCTGCCTAGACTCTATAGAAACTAAATGGTCAATTTTGCCTCCTGGTTACTTCTCAGAGTCTGTCGCTTAGTTATCAAATAAAAGCGAGACTCCGTATTTCAGTTTGGAGCAAATGTAAAAGCAGAAACGGATTGTAGTTGTGTAACTAGGAAAAAAACACGCTGTATATTAGAATAACTGCAACCACTCATCTATTATGGAGCCTTGACATTGACCGGTGGAAGATGACATTAAATATAAATAGGTCTGAACTCCTGTTGCTTAAAGATTCGACAACTGCCGACAGAAAAAGCAGTTCCACTGCAGGCTGGCTCAGGAAGAAGTTGTGAATACTGATCCTAAAAGGAGGGCGGCTCCGTTTGCATCCTGCAGGAACATAAACAAGCTTTTGGAGGGAAAGTTGTGCAGTCATGAAAAGCCCTGATTGTCCAGCCGTGAAGACATTATCTTTGATTTGCATTTGCAGAACGAGGAAGTTATTCTAACCAGGCTAAGCTAAAACAAGCAGAGAGGGAGTCTGCAGTAGCCCGTCAGCCTGATGATTGTTGGCCACAGCTGATCATTGGCTCTACACTGCTATTCAAACTTCACCGTCCTGCCGGTGCAATTTTCTATAATGAACTTGTTGGTGGGACTAAAAACAATTTGATTGCAGGAAAGGGAACTGTGAATGTGTTACTTTGAGAAGGAAACACTCAGAAGGTGCTTGAAAACTCGCCGTGTGCTCGCTGGTTTATTTATTTAGCTATGTAAACATGCAGCAGCCACTAATGAGGAAGCTAAACGATTTTATGACCTGTTTCAACTGCAAAATATGTGAAACAGAATCTAAGCTTTGTACAAGGTGGCTTTTCTTTCTTTTTTTTTAATATATATTTTATTTATGTATTTGCAATTTTACAAATAATGTGAATTGTACAGTTGATATGAATGTCAACAATGAAAGTACTAATAATGACAGTTAAGCCTAGAATGCAAACTACAAAAACCCTTTGAAACAAAACAAAGGAGAAAAAAAGAAGAAAAAAAAACAGAAAACAAAAAAGTAAAATAAAATAATAAAAAAAAAACAGCAGCAACAAAGAAATACAACATGTGAAATATTTGCATTGTCAGTAGGACTATCAATACTAGTCAGTACAACACATCTGGGCGGAATGAATTGAATAACACCAGTCAAGTTGCTGATCACTCACAAGGCTACAGATTTGACAGATAAGAAATGAAAGGCTGCCACATTTGATTAAAAATAGCAGAAGTTAGGCAAACATCATGACGGATCCTCTCAAGTTGCAGCAGGCTTACAATCTCTGTCAACCAGGTCGCAAAGGAAGGTACACTTTCATTTTTCCACATTGTTAAAATATTTCTTTTGGCAATTACCATGCTATGTTGTATAGCTTTTTGCTGAGACTGGGTTAGCTTAGTGAGATGTCGAGTCCCGCCTAGTATGGCAATGTAAGGGTCTGGAGCAATATCACAGTTATATATTACAGAAAGGCAGTTAAAAATGGTGGCTTTTCAATAAGTCCAAAAATCATTTATGTTCATGTCAACTCTTTCTTTATTTGCCATTCATCCACTCAAATGCAGATCTCTGCAAGAAGCGAATGAATGTGTTGTCCTCTGAGTGTGTGTCCTCGTGTACTTCCAGACTCTTCTGAGCAGCGGGAAGAACGTGTTTGCTCATCGGAAGGACGACACCTTTCACCACAA
This sequence comes from Nothobranchius furzeri, assembly GCF_043380555.1. NCBI lineage: Eukaryota > Metazoa > Chordata > Actinopteri > Cyprinodontiformes > Nothobranchiidae > Nothobranchius > Nothobranchius furzeri. The sequence continues at coordinate 61,648,466 of NC_091747.1, forward strand.
TGTTTAACAAATGAAAATAAGTCGTTTTAAAAATGAATGGAACTCAACATTAAAGGGAAGCCAAGTAGTTTTGCTTGCTTTTAGCACCCCTAGTGTCCATTTGTAGAAGCAAAACTTATCTCCTCACTGTGTGTTTCTCTTTTTAACACCTTTATCTAACAGCTGAAATGTCTCCCAGCCTTCCTTGGTGTCTACAGGAGTGATCCATCACCAAATTAAACAAATCAGCTGTGTTCGTATCCAAAACACACAGGAAACATCCTGAAGCCAGACAACAGCATAAATTGAGTCAGTGGTAGAGTTGGGTTGCTGTCAGCCAATCAAAGGAGAGATGTCCCCATTTCAGTAAATAGGACTATAAAACCTGCCATCTGAAGCTCAACTCTGATGAGGCTCACTTCTAGTTCCTGAAACTGGTGCACCGGAGCTGCGTTTCCCCAGAGTACGACGTACAAGGATATCATTCCTATTAGAGACCACTGCAAATGTATTGATTAAAGGAGGGATCCACACCTTTAAAACTGAAATCATAAGCTAAGCTCAATGGCTCTTTAAAAAACAAAACAATCAAAGCTCCAGGCTGTTTGATCAGCTAAACAAAGCTCTAAGCATCTACAGCTAATTAAAGAAAGGCTATCAGAAGGATAAAGGTTCCTAAGAACCAACAAGATCACTGTTTCATTGTTCCATTAGGTGATCTGGAGACAACAGCGCAGGTCTGAGCCTCCTGATAAACTAGCCTTGGCGTTTTAAAGGGTCACCACTCCCTAGCTGTCATCAGGGGAACTGGTAACAGCTGCAGTGGCCGCGTCCAGGAGGGAGGAGAGGTGACGGAACATCCTTGGTGTACCGCTGTCCATGGTGCTGATCCAAAGGGAGCAGGAGTGGGCGCTGTCCGCTGTTCATGGTGCTGAACTCCTTACTCTCAGGCAGACGTGCGGTGGCTGTAACAGATTTGTGTACAAAACGACACGCATAAAATACAACAAGTAGTTTTTCCATCATCCACAAAAGAAATCCTGTAGGTTACGTCACGGCTTATCAAGCCTTTTCATCCTATTTGTTAAAGTGTTTTTTTTTTGTTCAAATACCAAAGACAGGTGATGTGCTGCTCGAGGAGCTCATGAGTCATCGTGTATTTAACCAGGTGCAGCATTTAGTTTATGAAGGTGGAGGTGTTTTTGTCCACGGATGAATCACGTTCTTCCCTTTTCTATCAGATCCTCCCAGCAAAGTGTGTGGTTTAAGGAACCCCACAGAGATCATGGGTGTCCATTCTTAAGACCAGTTTAAGGCTATAAAATTATCACAGATCTTCTGTGTTGCATAGAAAGACAATCTCTGCACGGTAAGACTTCTAGTTTGTTTTTAATATGTCACTAAAGTGTCTGAAGGCAGGTGACATCTGTGTCTTAGGTCTAAAGAGAATACAACGATGCAATCAGGAATTCACTTGTCAGCCATTTGAAAAGATCAGAAAAGGCGCCGCACACGCCGACCCAGCTCCAACAGACACCGAGTTGTTGTTTGTGGCTGCCAGAGTGTGTACGTACAGGTTTCTGCATGAGGTTTCTAAGCTCTAAGCTCAATTGGAAGCAGGTGCAGCGTAAAGACCTAATCACATTTGCGGCTCATTACCCGGTGACTGTGTGCACATATTTGCCTCTCTGTGTCCTTATTAATCAGGCACCGACAACCCTAAGTGCTCCTCTCCACTTTTCCACATGACTTGCTACAAGCAACAGTAGAGCACAACAACCTGATGAGACCACCTGCTGCTGTCTGCTTTTCCAACACCTGCAAAGCAAACGCTCATAATTTCTCACTTGACCTCAAAGCGCTTGCCAGTTGGCAGAGCATCAGTTTTCAGACCGCATGATTGTTGTGGCGTTTGCTGTGGAGGGATCACAACGACATCCGGGGAGCTTCCCTCAGTCCGTTTGTAACCGGTGTAATAAAACTGTAAAATGATTCACCTGTAGGACAGTCCTTTGTTTCCATGCTAAGATGTAGAACATTTGATCTTTTTGATTAAATCACATTAAAATCATCCATATTTCTATAAACTGGACATTTATGATGCATTTGGAAAACAAGACTGTTGGTGCTTTTGTTGCAGAGAAAACTGTCGGGGCAGAGCCTAGACAGTCTGGTCGACACAGTCGTAGCTGACGAATCACAGTGCAGGCCAGTGGTAGAGATGGGGCAGCAGTAGCTCAGGTGGTAGAGCGGGTTGCCTCATGATTGGAGGGTCATGGGTTCGATTCCAGCTCCCGCCAGGGGTATCCTGCTGTTGTGTCCTTGGGCAAGACACTTCACCCAACTTGCCTGTGTTAGTGGTGGTCAGAGGGGCTGACAACACCAAATGGCAGCCTCGCCTCTGTCAGACCTCCCCAGGGCGGCTGTGGCTACAAGTAGCTTACCATCACTAGCAGTGTGTGAACGTGAGAGTGTGTGGAAAGCATCTTTGGGGGTCTTGAAAAGCGCTATATAAGTTCAATGCATTATTATTATTACCTCATTAGCATAAATGTGAGGGAAAATATATTTTCAAATAAATGATTGAATAAACCAAATGTAAATAAATGAATGAATTGGGAAATACATTAAAAATAGATATTTATGGAAATGCATCAACACTGAAATAAATAATTACAACATATTTTGTACGTTCATTCTGCCTATTTGTTTCTAACTGCATTTCTTGGTTCTTTTTCCAGCACAGCAAAAGAGTTGTTTTACCTTGTTTTTGCTGACGGTTTTGGTAGCTGTAGACGAATGGAGAAGGAAGTGATGTCACCAACAGCGGCGCGCTCTGAGGAAGGCTGTTTCCTCTTTAATTAATTTCCTCAGTTACTCGCTGCCATAGGCGGTCAAACAGATTGGTTGGGATTGCCAGACGTTGTCAAAGCATACGCTCAACGTTATTGTGATTGTAATACTTTTTTCTTTTTGAATCAAGATCGGTCCCTCTGAATTTCACCTGCAGGCTGAACATGAAAATGGTCTTCAACCCCCATCTCCTGCATTAACTGCCGTTTGAAAATAGACGGGGTAATGCCACACAGATCTACGTTACGCTATAAATTAGCATTCGCGTCTTGGCTCGTGACGGGAAAGGCTGTAGTTGATTTAATGTCCAGGAGAGAGTAGAGCACATCTTGGCAAGTAGGAGCTAATTGTTAGCATTAGCAACTCCACCACTCCAAAGTACCGGTTCAGGCTTGTGTTACTGAGATAAAACATCAATGTTGCAATGTTTTACCCAAAAAGTAAGAGCAAACAATGGCAGTGGAAGAGTCATGTTGCTATTAGCCCATCAGAGGCAAGATGTTTTGTATCTCATGAATAATAAGAAGACTCCAAATCATGCTGTTGTCCACCTCCCACTCCTCCAACTACGTAGCTTCTACTTCCTGATACGGGAGTGCCAGCGTGTTTTATTTTCCACAGAAAACGACTCACAAGGCATCCGTTTATACTAGAGACCTCATCAGATCTATTAAAATGTGAGCATGCCCTCTGTAGGTAGCCAACACGTCTCCTCATGACTGACCTGGTTGGGATTTTCTTGTTAGTCATGTCTCTGCAGCTGCACAAACGTTAGCCTTTAGCACGTCTGTAGTGGCTTTACTCAAGACACATGGTTGGTCCAGCAAGGAGCAACTCCCATTGGCTGTTGCTTTGTTCTGTGCATGGGGATTTATATGAAACCATTCTCATGCACACATCAAGGATGGTTTCATCACCCAGCTCTAGCTTCAGCCCTTAAAGCATCCGTTTGTGCACAACGGCTCTCTTTGGTACCGCCTACATTAATGACATTTTTATTTGTGCAGCACTTTTAGCTTTAGGAATGTATTTCAGTCTCTTCTTCTAACAAGGCTGAAACACTGTTTTGACCCTTTTAAATGTCAACCTTTTAAAAATATCTTGCTGTACTGTTAGATGTGTTAAACCGATTTTCAGTATAATATGACGTTAATCATATAACCTTCCGTGCTATTCATGCGAGGAAAAAGATTGGTAATGTAAACCAGGGTTGAAATGGAATTATTAGTTGGTTTTTTTTGTCTGGATGTCCTTTGATGTTGTACTTTCTTCTTTCTCTAATTTTTTTTCACAAATTGCAGAGTTCAATCACAGTCATGCTAACAATTATAAAGCTGAGCTTTGCAGAAGGCAGATCAAAAAGGGAATTGTCTGGTGTTATTTATAATGATGCATATGCATGCAGACGTTACACAACAGGAGGAAGTAAGAACAGATGAAAGTAGTCTGGAGGATGTGTTGCAAATTCCGAATTTGGACAAATGTCTTTCCTTGATGCACAGCCGTGTCTGCTGGAGGAAAGCTCAGTCTGGGGAGTTCTGGTTCCTAATGTTCAGCTGCATTATCTCGCATACCGAGGATGTCCTCGCTGTCTGCCGGGGATCTCACTTCCCTCTTCAGAGACACGTGGTGATGCACTACAAGTGGGGCAAAGATGTTAGATCCCAATAAAATTACAATGAGCTCAGAACTAGAGATAAATGTTTAATGAGCAACCCGAACATCAAAATACAAAAACCATTCATTTACTTTGTGTGTGCTAATGTAGACAGGTTTAACAGAAAAGGAGACACTATATCCAGGAGCGGTTCCTTTACCATTTATCCTCATAAATCATTATAAAACACTCGTTAGACACAGTTAAATGGCTGCAGCATCGTTGAGGTAAAACAGCCTGAACGTTTTCAAATCGACAACAAATAGGAGAAAAAATCCACCTTTCAAGAAGATTTTCCTTTAGCTCATGCGTGCAATACAAGAGGGAAGTATGTGTGTAATACAAGAGGGAAGTATGTGTGTAATACAAGAGGGAAGTATGTGTGTAATGCAAGAGGGAAGTATGTGTGTAATATAAGAGGGAAGTATGTGTGTAATATAAGAGGGAAGTATGTGTGTAATACAAGAGGGAAGTATGTGTGTAATACAAGAGGGAAGTATGTGTGTAATGCAAGAGGGAAGTATGTGTGTAATGCAAGAGGGAAGTATGTGTGTAATGCAAGAGGGAAGTATGTGTGTAATGCAAGAGGGAAGTATGTGTGTAATGCAAGAGGGAAGTATGTGTGTAATGCAAGAGGGAAGTATGTGTGTAATACAAGAGGGAAGTATGTGTGTAATGCAAGAGGGAAGTATGTGTGCAATACAAGAGGGAAGTATGTGTGCAATGCAAGAGGGAAGTATGTGTGTAATGCAAGAGGGAAGTATGTGTGTAATGCAAGAGGGAAGTATGTGTGTAATGCAAGAGGGAAGTATGCGTGCAATACAAGAGGGAAGTATGCGTGCAATACAAGAGGGAAGTATGCGTGCAATACAAGAGGGAAGTATGTGTGTAATACAAGAAGGAAGTATGTGTGTAATGCAAGAGGGAAGTATGTGTGTAATACAAGAGGGAAGTATGTGTGTAATACAAGAGGGAAGTATGCGTGTAATACAAGAGGGAAGTATGCGTGTAATACAAGAGGGAAGTATGCGTGTAATACAAGAGAGAAGTATGCGTGTAATAAAAGAGGGAAGTATGCGTGCAATACAAGAGGGAAGTATGCGTGCAATACAAGAGGGAAGTATGCGTGCAATACAAGAGGGAAGTATGCGTGCAATACAAGAGGGAAGTATGCGTGCAATACAAGAGGGAAGTATGCGTGCAATACAAGAGGGAAGTATGCGTGCAATACAAGAGGGAAGTATGTGTGCAATACAAGAGGGAAGTATGTGTGCAATACAAGAGGGAAGTATGTGTGCAATACAAGAGGGAAGTATGTGTGCAATACAAGAGGGAAGTATGTGTGCAATACAAGAGGGAAGTATGTGTGCAATACAAGAGGGAAGTATGTGTGCAATACAAGAGGGAAGTATGTGTGCAATGCAAGAGGGAAGTATGTGTGCAATGCAAGAGGGAAGTATGTGTGCAATGCAAGAGGGAAGTATGTGTGCAATGCAAGAGGGAAGTATGTGTGCAATGCAAGAGGGAAGTATGTGTGTAATGCAAGAGGGAAGTATGTGTGTAATGCAAGAGGGAAGTATGTGTGTAATGCAAGAGGGAAGTATGTGTGTAATGCAAGAGGGAAGTATGTGTGTAATACAAGAGGGAAGTATGTGTGTAATACAAGAGGGAAGTATGCGTGTAATACAAGAGGGAAGTATGCGTGCAATACAAGAGGGAAGTATGCGTGCAATACAAGAGGGAAGTATGCGTGCAATACAAGAGGGAAGTATGCGTGCAATACAAGAGGGAAGTATGCGTGCAATACAAGAGGGAAGTATGCGTGCAATACAAGAGGGAAGTATGCGTGCAATACAAGAGGGAAGTATGCGTGCAATACAAGAGGGAAGTATGCGTGCAATACAAGAGGGAAGTATGCGTGCAATACAAGAGGGAAGTATGCGTGCAATACAAGAGAGAAGTGTGTGTGCAATACAAGAGAGAAGCGTGTGTGCAATACAAGAGAGAAGCGTGTGTGCAATACAAGAGGGAAGCGTGTGTGCAATACAAGAGGGAAGCGTGTGTGCAATACAAGAGGGAAGCGTGTGTGCAATACAAGAGGGAAGTGCCACCTGCCAAAAGTGAAGCCAACATGAAGTGAGAAAAATTGCAGTTCCTCACCCGTCCACTAGGGGCTGGCTCCAGAAACGAGCAGGTTCTCTTCAGGCGCGTTTCCACTACCGGAACGTCACGGAAACTTCCCGACATGATTTTACGTTTGTTTTAATTCATACGTGATCATGTTGTGAGAATACGGGTGGTCCTCGTCTGTTTGTCTGTTTGCACGTCCGTCGATTGTGGCTGTCGTGATTACCCGTCGTAAAATAGCCTGAACGTGTATGTTGATCACGCGTTTAATAAATCGAATCGGCTAGAAAATGTATTAAATAAAAATACGTTTTAGGTGCCTTCGGAGCAGAAAGCTGGTAAAAATATTGTAAAATGATCCTCAACCATACGACAGAATTTAGATTAATGTGGAGCTTTGATGTTGCATAGATGTTGTCAGTGAAGAAGAGTCAGCGGGTTCAGTCTAACTCAGTGGAAGACACTGAATCTAAATCAGGATTCATTCTTATTCAAATTGCTCCCCAGTAGCTCATAAACATTAGATTATGGAAATGAGAGGTCTGCATCTATTCCCATTTAATTCCTTTTGGGAGGCATCTAATTTAAACAAATAAATAAATAACAGCAGCATCAGGTGTTTATTAAGGGCATTGTGTAAATTTAGCCATGCAAACTGAATAATAATCACTCTGTTTGACTATTTGCATTCAATCACCCATCACTGAACACTTCATTAAGACTTTAATGGTCTTTTAAATGTGTGAGGCACTTGACTTAAAAAAGGTATCAGGGGAATTTACTGCTTGTCATGCAAATAATTACGTATGCAGTCCAATAAACGGGCCGATGTTGGCTGGAAGAGCTCCGCCCGTCAACACAAATCAGGAAACGGAGACTAAAATTCAAAACGCTGTTTGTTTTCACCTTGCTGTTATTATCAGAGCTCTCCGAGCGAGATTTTTTAGGTTTAGATGTTAAAAATAGACGAGACTATCCTCACAAATGCTACGTTTCCTTTAGCAGGTGAATCGTAATATTAACATTTCTATTGTGATTAGAAAATGCATCACATCTATTTAAAAAAATTAAGTTGGCAGCATCACTGGAAATGAGTTGTCCCTCTTTCAGGAATTATATGTGATATTTACCAATCCTTAAACGTGATATTCTTGTGATATAATGTAAGAAATACACCTTTAGGTTTTGGTAAGCCCACCCCATAGAGCCACATGCAATTTGAATGGAGAGCTGCTCATCTTTAGCAGTGGCAGCAGAAACATTAGCTAACGGCTAACAGCATGATTCAAATCCGCTTAATGAAAACATGATGCACCCAGAAGCTAGCCTGTTATTGTTTTCATTATTATTGTTTTTGGTTTATCAGGGTAAAGAGATTATTTTAATGATCTTTACATTGCATGAAAATATATATATTTTTTGGTAAAGTTGAGCTTGAAGATTTGTTTAAAGCTTTTATTGTGAAAGGTTTTAGAGGGAAGCTGTGTTGAAGTTTGCTAACAGGCTAATAAAGGAGGCTGTTATGGCCGTTTAAACCAAACAGCCATGTTTCTTTATCAGTTCTATCATAAAGACATTCGTAGCCTCTGGTTAGAGCAGCAAATGGATTTAACAAGTGAGTCAAAATAAATACCAGGGGCGGCGTTAGGCCCGGCTACTTGGGCTCAAGCCCCGAATGTTTTATGAAAAGCCCCGGTGTCGGTACAAGATCTGCTCGGGTGCAAGATCGGCTCGGGTCCGTCGACTGCCGGTGACGTCTAAGTAGTTGATTGGCTGAACATGAACTTTACGGAATTACGTAATCACGTAACGTTGTTATCACGTGACGTTGGTCCAGGCAAATTTTTTCTATTGGAAAGATGGACAACTTTTACAAAGAAATCCATCATTACCTCTTTGAAAATACACTTTTAGCATAGAGCTGCAAGTATATTAGGGCTGAACGATTAACTGCATGTGCAATTAAATTGCGATGTGACAAAAGGAGATTTTCTAATGGCAAAGGCTGCAATTTGGCAGCGAGTGGTTAGCGCAATGCTAATATACATGGAAAAACCCATAGGAATGCTAATGCTAATATCGCCGATTACATTATTACAAATTATGAATTAGAAACGTGCCAAATGATTACATTTGGAGTCTAATAGAAAGTAAAACTACCATTAATCAAATAAGTACAGACAGGTATTTTAGTAAAGCCAGAAAACTTTTAACTCCAGAGCTTTGGCTAGCAGCTATGAGCGTAACTGAACTACGCATGGACAAGACGTCAAAAACTCAACACAAATACTTCAATAAACGGGACACACTTCTTTCCTGCAAATACAATTTCACAGGTGTTGCTAATACCTATGATCCTTCAAGGGATGTGCTCAAAGAGGAGTTCAACATGAATGAAATATAGTGTTTTATTTTACAAATACTATTATAAACACAAACTTACATCTTAAGAAACATTATTTTAATAACGAAACTGCTAAATTCTTTCCAACAGTATAGATGTGTAGTGTATTTTGTCCCAGTGGGTTTGCCGTACTTTGACGTCATCGGCAGTCGAAGGACCCCGAGCCGATCTTGCACCCGAGCAGACTGTACCGACACCGGTGTCGGTACAGGATCTGCTCGGGAGCAAGATCGGCTCGGGGTCCGTCGACTGCCGATGACGTCTAAGTAGTTGATTGGCTGAACATGAACCTTACGGAATTACGTAATCACGTTACGTTGTTATCACGTTACGTTGTTATCATGTTACGTTGGTCCAGGCAAATCTTTCTATTGGAAAGATGGACAACTTTTACAAAGAAATCCATCATTACCTCTTTGAAAATACACTTGTAGCATAGAGCTGCATGTATATTAGGGCTGAACGATTAACTGCATGTGCAATTAAATTGCGATGTGACAAAAGGAGATTTTCTAATCTCAAAGGCTTCAATTTGGCAGCGATTGGTTAGCGCAATGCTAATATACATGGAAAAACCCATAGGAATGCTAATGCTAATATCGCCGATTACATTATTACTAATTATGATTTAGAAACGTGCCAAATGATTACATTTGGAGTCTTATAGAAAGTAAAAATACCATCAATCAAATAAGTACAGACAGGTATTTTAGTAAAGCCAGGAGATTTTCTAATCTCAAAGGCTGCAATTTGGCAGCGAGTGGTTAGCGCAATGCTAATATACATGGAAAAACCCATAGGAATGCTAATGCTAATATCGCCGATTACATTATTGCAAATAATGAATTACAAACGTGCCAAATGATTACATTTGGAGTCTAATAGAAAGTAAAAATACCATCAATCAAATAAGTACAGACAGGTATTTTAGTAAAGCCAGGAGATTTTCTAATCTCAAAGGCTGCAATTTGGCAGCGAGTGGTTAGCGCAATGCTAATATACATGGAAAAACCCATAGGAATGCTATTGCTAATATCGCCGATTACATTATTGCAAATACTGAATTACAAACGTGCCAAATGATTACATTTGGAGTCTAATAGAAAGTAAAAATACCATCAATCAAATAAATACAGACAGGTTTTTTAGTAAAGCCAGAAAACTTTTAACTCCAGAGTTTTGGCTAGCAGCTACAGTCTATGACAAGACGTCAAAAACTCTAAACACAAAATACTTAAAAAAACGGGACACACTTCTTTCCTGCAAATACAATTTCACAGGTGTTGCTAATACCTATGATTCTTCAAGGGATGTGCTCAAAGAGGAGTTCAACATTATGAATAAGATATAGTGTTTTATTTTACTAATACCATTATAAACACAAATTAAGAAACGTTATTTTAATAACGAAAGTGCTAAATTCTTTCCAACAGTATAGAGGTGTAGTGTATTTTGTCCAAGTCGGTTTGCCGTACTTTGACGTCATCGGCAGTCGAAGGACCCCGAGCAGATCTTGCACCCGAGCAGATCCTGTACCGACACCGGATCTAAAACGTGGAAGTAACATGCAGTACCAAAGTCCAACAGAGAGGGAGCAGCTGGCAGTAGTTTGTATACAGCCTGCCTGAGCCTCCACCACTGAAGAAGAAGTCCTTCAGCAGCCGGCATCTTCTACACTCTCTGCCTGAAACGCATGAGTGAAGATGGACATAAGGACGTTTTTTAGACCAAAAGAACAACGACAGAACCCCAGCTTTGATGAGATTGGTGCTGACTCAGGTTTGTGAGTCTTATTTGAAAATATTTGTTGTGCTGCTGGTTTGCCTAAAGTTAGCTTACTATCAGGTAAAGTTGTTGGAGAAAGAAAGGGAATATTTACTATCATCTCACACTAAACACTAACAGGAACAATACTCTGCCCTGAAAATGCTTAATATGTAGCTTCAGATTAAAAATTATCTGGTACAAGACAAATATATATTGTGTTGACTAGTGCGTGTCACGTGTGTGTGTGTGTGTGTGGGTGTGTGCACGTGTGCGTGCACGTGTGCGTGTGTGTGTGTGTGTGGCGCCCCGGATCTTCTTCAGTCCTAAATCCGCCCCTGGTGAATACTATGAGAAAAGGATCACAGCGGGTTCAAAGGTTAGCCAGCTTCGCCTCAGCCGTAACGTAGAAATAAAGATCCTCACTTCTTCATAACAGCAACTTTATTTTCCTCACACTGCTGCATTTGTTGGACAAGAAGAAGCTTTTTGTACCTTATAAATATTATTAGCAATTATGCTATCCCCCCCACCCTCTCCCACACCCCATTTCACCAGTGTGTGATGATGACTATGAGTCTTTAACTTTAATGTTTAATGTAAAATTTACCATCTATTGGGACAAAGTAAAACCTCTGATCTGTAAAGTAAAAGAAAAAATTGTTATATTACTAAAAAGCACCTCTTCATTTAATTAGAAAAAAAACTTATTTATGTGTAAATCTGAGCAAACCATTATTTTCTAAATAATCAACCTACTAATAAATGTTGAAATGTCACATTAGCATGTGAACACATTCACTCAAAATACCCAATTACCCTCAAATTTCTTCATATGCTCGATACATCTGATCCTAGTAGCTCAGAGGTGATCAACTGTCACACAGTCGGGTGTAATATTAGTGCCCTGTGCTAAAGTTGCAGAGCAAAGCTAATAGTGTTGCCCTTCGCTTTCCTTACTGAAGAATTTCCATTTGACAGAACATCTCCTTGGAGAACAAGTCCATGTGTGATGTAAAGGCTGTGTAACTGACAGTTTTCATGTTGCTGTTGTAAATGCACGACTCTACAGCTCCTTCCGCTGCTCGTGCACCTTTTTCAGAAGGAGAAAACAGTCACTGCAACAGAACCAAAGGAAAGAAAATCCCATTTTTATCAGCATCTGTGAAGGTTATCTGCCGTCAGTGGTCATGGCCAATAATCCTACCATCTCAATCCAACATTAACTTTTTCGGGGTGCTGCCTCCATGAAATATTCACTTTGGGGAAGTTAAATGAGAATGAAACTCTTATTTTTGTCTCCCTGATCATAAATATGATATTATTTACTGTTGTTTTTTGTTTGAGGGGGCTGCTAACATTGGTGGATGACGTAAGGAGTTTACCTGGAAATCACCTGTCTCTGGATCAGGCTTCACTAAAAGAAGTCAGTTGGGTCGGATCTAAACAAAATCCCAGTTTTATGCAAATATAATAAGGAACATTGAATTTTTTGATTGCTCCTTAATAACAGGTCTCCTCTCAAATTGGGTAGAATAATGCCCTCTCCTTATTGGCTGAATCTGATTGAGTCTTTCTAGCATCATTAGTGATATAAAATGTTGGTTAGTAACTTAAAAACAACTTTAACTTTGAGTGTTAATTTGGTTTAACCAATTTTAAAAAATATTTTATATTTAGATTAGACTTTATTTAATTTCCTTCTAAATATTGAACGTTAGCCTTTATATTTTCAGTTAATTCATTATTTAGATGCATTTTATGTAACTGGATTTGAGTCATTTTGAGTAGCTTTACTTTTAAATATTTAGTTTTGATTTATTACATTTTATTTTATTTGAAGTAGATTCGTCATTAAGATTTGTTTTGAGATTTAATAATAAATAGTTTAACTCTAGATTAAGACTTGAAAAAGTAACTTTTTCAAATTGGCATTAAATAATTAGAATTGAATTTAGATTTGAATATGAACATTTCAGTTCAGCTCTGTAGATAATCTCATGTATTTTCATAATGTTTAGATTTAAGCTTTTATGTTTACATGAGTTTGATACATTCTTGTATTTAGATTTGATTGCAAATATTTAGATTTAACTTAAATGTAACTTGAATATTAGGCTTAATACTTACAGAAACATTTATTTAGGATTGAGTCCCGATATTTTGGTTTCACAGATTAAAATGTGATTATAAATCTTTACATTTCATTTTGTTCTTCGGTTTGTTTATAAATATTTAATTTGACTCTTTTAGACTTGATTCTGAATATTTAGTTGCTATTGTTTTTTATGTAAATAGTCACCTCAACTTCTTTATTGTAAGCACAATTTATCAAAATATACCAGTTAATGATTATTATGTAATTATTTACAATCGGTTGGTTTAGATAACAGCCTAATTTTGCCCCATAGATACAATATAATTATTTATTTTTTTTTAAAATAATTGATATAAGAGGCATAAAGTTCAATCATTTAAAAGTAATCAGCCTAACTCATTTTAAATTAGTAAATGTGATGCTGGACAACTACACGGTGTTTATGTTTTTGATTTATTGTTATTTTTTTATTATTTCGGCAATAACAACCACATCTCTGCTTGTTTTTATTAGCCACTAAGTGAGATCTGATCATGGGCTTTTATTTTGTAAGCTCTGTTCCCATCCGGTGTTTTATTATCTCTTTGCCGCCTGAAGAGGACTCCGCACCAGCTGCTGCATCTCAGCCCTTTTATTTTCAGTTAATCCGTTCATGAAGGAGGTTCATCAGCTTTCTAGCCCTCTGTGTTTGTAAACAGATGCTTTTCTTTTCCTTATGAATTTCATTATACAAATAAGAGCTAAATAAGCACACACACACACACTGTTTTTGTGTTTTATAGCTGCGTTTGTACTGTTACTATGTAGAAGGACAAACTGAAAGCTGTATGAATAAAACATGGCCGATGCCTGCGGTACCTGTGATGGCGTCCAGACTGTTTGACTGACGTTATTTGGTGAATCAGGCCGCGTGGATGTTTAGCACAAACCAGCAGAGGAGCACAAACGAGAACGGAAGCTGTAAGATGAAAAGTAAAAACCCGCACAAAATTAGATGCAAATGGTTTGAAGGAAATGTTGCATTTCAATAAGCTCCGCTTTCCTTCACTTAATGCCGGCTGCTTGATAAAAATTGCAAACTTGACTGTATATTTGCCATTTCTGAATTCAATTTGCAGAAATAATGACATAAATCAGAAGAGTTTGTTGAAGCGTAAAACCACAAGAAGACAAAGCTTCTCTTCCAGCTGCAGAACAAGTCCAGCTCTGCCGCCGTCAAAAGCAATTACAGCAGCTCGTTGGGTTTCTCCTGTCAGGCCTCTACTGTACGCCGCCGGGGTCAGGCGCACAACATCCACAGCACTTTGTTTACTTTGCACCCCGAGTCTTGTACGAGCGAGCCATCTGTGAACTTTTCAGGGACTCAGTCGGGGGATCAGTGCCAAACAGGGCTCAGCTGTCCGCCACTGGCCAGTTTTCAGTTGGATTCTCCCTCCTCCTTCCCTCCAGGACTCCTATTAGTGTCAAGAAGGCCACCTATGTCCAGGTGTGAAGATGTCTTGCCAGGTGGAAGATGTGATAGTAATTTGTTGTGCCCATAGTGTCAGCTGGTCTGCGCTCTGGGGAGCAACGCAGCTGACTTGCGTCTCAGCAGTGTAAACCAATTACTCAAGTGTTAAAAATTGGTTTAATCCACCGATCTCAGGAAAAAAAGACATGAATCACTTTGATGGGAAAAGGGCGATACGTTATGTTGAAGAAACTTTTATCCTTGTCTGAATATTCCTGCAACACCAGACCTTTGGTGTAAATAAAAAGCAAAACTTTTAGTTGTTCTACAGCTTTTACATCTGAGGGCTTTTTTTAGTGTTTGTTTCATCATCAAAGACATCTAAACGACCTTCGCTGTGCTGCGAACGTAATTCATCCCCATGCTTTTGCATTATATTTTATAGAAGGTGTGTAAGATGAGCTCAGCATCAAAATGCAAATGAGTGCCTGATTAAAAAGCTCAAACGACGCTCCGGAACCCCAAACTGCTTTGATCTTTATGGCAACACAACAGAGCAAATATTTAGAACTTTGACAAAAAAAAAAGGAAAGCGAAAAAACCAAAAGATTTTATTTAATTAACGGGGAATTGGACAGATGAAAATTCACGTTCTGATTTCTTTAAGTTCACCATAACTGAGCGTTGCTGACAGATAAGACATCAAAACGCTCTCCTTATCAGGTATAAATCGGTAGCTGATTATCTGAAGTCTAATTAATAATCGTAGCCAGAACACCTCGTTTGTGTCGATGCTTCGTGTCGAGTTTTTCTTCCGTTCTGTTTTAGACGAGACGCTGACAGAGGCAACAACACGTGATGGATCTGAAATAAATGGCTGTCAAGGTTATAAATTTGAAAATAGCTGCCCGACAGCCTGTCAGGTTCAATACTTCCGGGCTCGTCTTTTTGTATCACACTTCCTGAAATGTTCATTGGAAGAAAAAAAAAAATAATCTGCCGGTGTTTGTTACCGGTTGTTGGTGCTCGCTGACAGCAAAGGACTTCAAGGGCATGTTGGTTGTTAAGCTGCATACTGTACATTATTTTTCCCCCGTTTCCCTCTTGTTTTCTGTCGTCTCAAAGTGACATTGCTGGCGCCTTGTCCAACATATCAATTATCAAACCGGCTGGAAAAGTAACGGCTCTGTTTGTGGAGGGGGTCAGTAAACCCGAGGTTAATTTCAGCTCAAAATGTCGAGTAATTAATCAGAATGAAAGCGTTTGGATGGAGACGGGAAACTCCAACGGATCCAAAAGGCTCTGGCTTCGCCTCCCGGTGCAGCCGGAACAGATTGGATGTAATAAAGAAATGACAAATGTCAGGGTGTCTTTTTGGAAAGTGTTGGAGTTTTGTTTACAGCACAGCCAGAACCAGCGTTCCCCAACTGTTGTCAGAGAGGAGGATTCAAACTGAAGACAAAAAACTCTGGTTTCCTATCGGGGTGCATCACTGAGAAATGACTCGCAACACACACACACACACACACACACACACACACACACACACACACACACACACACACACACACACACACACACACACACACACACACACGCACACACACACACACACTTTCTTAGCTTCATACATGATAATACTGACGTTTCCTTGAAATCTTCCTGGTTGTTTAAGATCATTTGTTCAGACGAGATTGAGTTGGTGGTAAAATTTAAACTCGGCAACTAGTTTTCACTTCTCCGTCTGCAGATGTGCGGAGACACGCAAGTAGCCGCTGCCCAACAGGCACGCAAGGACGGACAAAGCAAAGTCCAGTTCTTTATCCGCTGAACGCAACGGAAGGCAAACATCTGTGATTGGCCAGTCCAAGAGCAACGATTGCATGGTTGGACAGTCCACCAGTGCCACCAGCAGATCGAGCAGTTCCAGCTCAACGGAAACTCTTCCGGTCGGCCATTGCTCCTTGAGCGGATTAGCGTGAACAAGTTTTGTTTCTTTAATCAAACTTAATAACTAAAATAGGATCAATGATAAATTCCAACACTTCTTTCTAGATCTCCGCCTTTACAAGCTGAAGTAATTAAACATTTGTGGACCTGAGATGTCATTGCAATGGTAGGTAGCAGAGGTGTGGACTCGAGTCTCATGACTTGGATTCAAGTCAGACTCGAGTCACAATTGTAATGACTACTGACTAGACTTGATAAAATCTATAAAGAGTTACGACTTGACTTGGACTTGAACATCAATGACTTGCCACTTGAATCGACTTGCATCTGTTGACTTGATGATGATATTTTAGCACAAAGTGGCACGACGTGGACGAAACTCGTAAATCATTCTTGGTTCTGGGTTTGATCTTAAATGCAGCAGCACTTTGTTTATCATCAGTTGCACTTCCTGCTTGCAATGCAGCTTTAAGAAGCTTTAATTCTGGAATTTATTTATTATCATTGTCATTAAATTTAAGTTGGAGAGATGACTTGATTACGACTTAAAAATTCAAAGTTAAGGACTTGGACTTGACTTGGACTTCCACATCATTGACCTTGGACTTGACTTGGACTTGATTGTCTTGACTCAAGACTTGACTGGAAAGACATGTGACTTACTTGTGACTTGCAAAGCAGTGAGTTAAGCCTGATTCATGCTTCTCCGTCAGCTCCAACAGGGAGAGATGCACGCACGCACAGACGGAGATGTTTAGCCCTCATACTTCTCCGTCTCCTGGGGAGTGTAGCAAAGCAATTCCCAACCAGGACAGCAGAGGGCGTAGCGCTGTTCTGTGGTATCCTGTCATGTATCAGTCCAAAATGGTGTGTTATATATATATATATATATATATATATATATATATATATATATATATATATATATATATACACCCCAATTTATATTTTTTGTATATAAGAGACTTTTTTACACGGACAAATTTGTCTCTCTTCCTCCTCCACCTCTTCATGCGCTCCCCACCTCATAACCCACGTTTCCTGTAATTTCCGTCCACAAATAAAACGCTTGCTGCGTAGCTTTTCACTCCTCCAGTCACGGGGAATTAAACCCTCATATTTTTAGAGTTTTTTCGCAAGGTATTCTTCAAGCTTCTCCGTGTCTGCCGCTAGTTATCCTCGGCTCTCTTCATGTTTTTGAGGGCGCAATGGCGGCGGTGTAGACGACAGCAGTGCCCTGACCAATCACAAGCTTGCGTTCTCCGTCTCGACGGACGGATGTTTAGAAATGAGAGCTCGACTCCGTACGTCCTTGCAAGGCTTTCCAGCAGGCCCGCAAGGACGGATAATAATGGCCTTGTGTGTCTCTGTGTTGACGCAGACGCAGAAGCATGACTCAGGCTTTAGTCACACCTCTGGTAGGTAGACCTGCCAGAAAAGGTCTACGTCCCCTGCTGCCCTGGCAGAGAATTGCTTCTCAACACTTACACACCAACGGAGAAGCATAAAAGGAAAATGTCTACGTCAGTACGTGAGTGTGTGAACGCCAATCTGTTGACAGAGAAGTAGAAACTAGGCTTTACGTAAAAGGTAAGCACTAAAATGTCATATTCTGTAGCCACAGAAGCAGCACAGTTTAGCACGAATGCCTCAGTTAGAGCTGTTTGTGCATTTGAGCTTAGTTGTGGTGATCATGTAGCCTAGTGAACTAGACTAAATTCTTGCTTTGCAAAGTTTGGTCTAGACATGCTCCATTAGAACCTCAGCAGCTCCTACCAGGACTCTGGCTAGCCAATCACAGCTCTCTAGAGGGGTTTCAAACACATAAAGAGCTGTGATTGGTCCATAATGGTGGGCCAATCATAGTGCTCTATCTGCATAGTGAACAAATCACAGAGCTATATCCGCTTTGTGGGCCAATCAGGGCACTCTATATACCTGGTGGGTGGGATGATGCAACAGAGTGAAACAAGATTATGTCACATTCATTGTCCAGTGGAATGCGGAGATCATTTGAAAGACAACGGTAGAACCCGCCCCACAACCGAGAGCCGTCAATGGAGAGTGGCCAGACTAAATAATACATTTATTTAGTCTGGCTTGCCAGGCTAGTGATCATGTGGTATTGACACTGAAATGTAATCAGTTGTTGTTTTTATTCAAATCTATTTACTGACATATTTGCTAACAAACACAAATGGTTAACACTGTACAGTGAGGGCTCCCTAACCCTTGGTGAGCATTAATAAAGTATTGAACAAAGTATTAAGAACTGCTTTACCGTATTAAATCCAGTCGGGTCTAAGCTTTAAGCCCAGTCAGAAAACAGTTTTTATTGTTATTGCCAGGTGCTTACATGCAGGCTGAACATGAAAAAAGTCTCCTACCCCAGTTTCCTGCATTAGCCGCCAAAAGAAAACAGACGAGGAAACTTTCAGATGAGAAAATCCTGACAGGTCTGCGTCACACTGAAAATGAACATTCATGGACTGAGTGGCCTAGCGGTAGAGTGTCCGCCCTGAGATCGGGAGATCAGGGGTTCGATTCCTGGTCGGGTCATACCAAAGACTTTGAAAAAATGGGACCCAATGACACTCAGCATTAAGGGGTTGGATTGGGGGGTTAAACCACCAAATAGTTCCCGAGCGCGGCTTGTCTGCAGCTCACCGCTCCCCCAGGGGATGGGTCAAATGCGGAGAATAAATTTCACCACACACCTGTGTGTGTGTGTGTGACGACTAAATGGGACTTTAATCTTTAATCTTGACTCCTGACAGAGAAGGCTGTTGTTGTTTTAGTGTCCAGGAAACAACGGAGAACTCAACTGGTATAAGCTAACGTTAGCGTTAGCGACTCCACAGCATGGCAGAACTCCTCCAGGCTTGTGTTCATTTTAATTTGTGGAAAGTAAGTGGTAGTTTTCATCCTGTTAGCTAATGAGAGGCGAGACCTCTGCCTATCGTTCACTTCTGAAACTGAAGCGCCAGACCTTTTTTCCCACAGAGACCAACTCACAAGGCATGAATTCATGCAAGAAACCTCTGCAGATGTCTTTAGAAAGCAAACTAACTTGGTCTTTAACAGAATGAATAACTACAGGAAGCCAGTGACCTTCCTCCACTACAACTTCCATCTGTCTCCCTCAAAGTTATCTGGTTTTAACTCGGATTTTCATGTGTGTGCCGCGCCGGCTGTATTTCAATCCCAGTTTACTGCATTAATAACGAAGCCGCTGCTGGTTATAAAAGGTTTTAGTGAATAAAATGTGTCTGTCCTATACGTCTTCACAGGAACGTTTGAAGGGAACGCCGTCCTTTCATAATTGGTGCAGGCTGTCAGGAAACAGCTTGTCATTACAATTTCTCCACTTCTATTTGTATTACTATTTCCAGCCAGTGTAAACACCTAAGTGTCCAATGATTAGATTTTCTGGCTATTCATGGGTTTATTCATTCCTGTTTTATTGAAAGCAACAAGTTCACAGCCCTTCACAGGGGTCTGTCAAAAGTCCTCTTGGGAAGCGAAGGAAGTCACTAATTGAAGTCTAACAAGACGAGGGAGGCTGAGGCAAAGCGGTTACAGTAGAGAAGTAATCCTCACAGAAAGAGGGGGGCACCGTATCGGTGGGTGGATTATTTTATTCCAGCCGGGTTTGTCACCAAAATGTGGAAGAAAAGCAAGAAAAACCCAAATCAAACAAGTCAAAACTCACAATGAAGTCCGATCTGCACTCCTAATTTTTATTGAAATGTAAAATAAAATATTTAAGCTCCAAATGTGGCACATTAGCACATAGCTGGCCTTTAAAATTAAAAACTGGCCTTCAAAACATCTTTCACCACAAAGACTCAAAAGAATTTGCAATTTTTTTTATTTTATTTAATGTTTTTTTTTTTTTTACTGGCAGCAGAACATTCAGAGGGAGAAAATGTTAGAGGAGCAGAGGCAGTGTTTGTGTGACAGTGGCCCTGGAAACACAAAACCCAGTGGAGGAATAATATTTTGAAGAGAATAAAAATGCCGCGGCTGTCATGGCTATGAGCTAGTACATCGTGTTTTTCAAGAGTGGCCCTGACAAACGCCAGCACTAGAACAATGGATCTGAAAACACCACAAAAACAGTTTCTGTGACGGCTGATAAATGACAACTGGAACGTGTGTGAGTGTATACAGGAATGAGGAGTCTCTGCTGGAACTCCAAAGAAAAGAGTATTAATAATATTACAAATATTCTAAATGGCTTCAGTGTGCTTCAGAGGTTGACTGGTAACGTTTTTTCTGTTGCCGACACCGATCCTGAAGGGTAGTGCTATTGAAATGTTGGGCTGATTTTCACGGTTGAACTTCTCCACCTCGTTTTCATGCTAAAATGCTAAAATGTCACAAAAATAATCATTTTATTCACAAAGCTTCTGAAAGTGAATCTGTTTCTGAGCACCGAGTTTAGCCAGCTGTTAAATCTTCCCTGTGTGCGCTGCTCAGGGTTAAAACAGAAAAACTAAAGTTAATCAAACTAACGAGTGAACTGACCAAGTATTAAATACTCAAAACTGCTAAATAAACAGGCATTTTTGTGGAAAGTATTTTTTTAGCATTAACTAGTACGTATGTACTTACGTACTAGTTAATGCTAGTACGTATGTACTTACGTACTAGCATTAACTAGTACGTAAGTACATATGTTTAAAACAGGGCGACCGTGGCACAGGAGTTAAGTGCCCTCCCCGTAATCGGAAGGTTGCAGGTTCGAGCCCCGCTCAGTTTGTCGTTGTGTCCTTGGGCAATACACCTGGCCCACCTTGCTGATGGTGGTGGTCGGAGGGACCGGTGGCGCCTGTGCTCGCCCCAGGGCAGCTGTGGCTATGATGTAGCTCATCACCACCCATCTGTGAATGACTGTGCTGTAAAGTGCCTTGGGGGGTTCAGGCAATTTACCATTTAAATTGAATTCTACCGCAGCACTGGGCTGCCCAGGGATGTGCCTGACTTTAAATGATTTTACTAAGCAGTCATATCTGTCAGTGCCGATATACAAAATAAATATCAGATATATCGGCTGATCGGTTCATCGCTCTACCTCTACTTTGGATAAATTGATGATTTCTGAGCTAGCAGCAGAATTTCTAGCATATTATCGGAGGTGCAAACACACGGGTCCCAGTCATGTGACACTCAAATATAATCAAACACTGCTGTTAGCACTTTTGTTGTTCGCATCTCAAACAATCTGGCAAAGATGGCTGCCACGCCTTGTATGTTAATAAACAGCAGTGTTACGAACTACCAGGACCTTTTGTTAAGATTACAGTTGAACTTAAGATGATGTGAAGGTGGTTCGACCTCCCTTATTCTAGCTATTAGCTGAAAATCAACATTTCCTGTTGATTTATTTTTTTAGTTTTTGTTTTGATTGTAACTAAATAAGCTGAGTTTTCCTAAAATTATTGAGCATCATATTTTAGGTTTGCATTGCACAAACACCACAAGACGTCCTTTATAAAGCATCCTTTTGGAGCAGAAATTCACACACCACATTCAGCCACCACAGCGCGTTTGGCTGCAGCCGTGCAACAACACAAACCCCTCACACCAACTGTCGGGAACAATGGTGGAGGTTCTGGATCATTTTGCAGCCACCCACTTGTATGATGGAGCCATCTCAAATAATGGCGAGAAGGTATATTTGCTCAGCTTTTTATTCCTATTTAATACAATTCAAACTGAAAGGCACGCAGCAGGGAAAGTCAAAAAATGCAACATGTGGCGGACAGTTTATAATGAATCTGGTGCGACTGCAAAGGATTATGGTAATAAAACACTCGTTGTCTTGAAGAAACTGAGAATCTCTATAAAAAAACTTTCCCAGCAAGTCAAAACTTTTAATTTTGACCCGTTTTAGCAGAAAACCACAAAAGAGCCCAACGCACAGCTTCCAAACTCCCATGATATTAAAGCAATTATTAAAAGAACGCTAACCTAATGGTCCATCCACAATTCACTGCAGGAGTGTTGTGCACCATCTCTATAGCTCCGGTGGATTCAAGCTGCTCTGCAGAAAATCCAAAACACTTCAATTTTTTAAAATTAGGAAATCCCCTTTTGAGCTTTTCATTTCATCTACCAATGTGTGCAAATAAACACGGACTTCCTGGTGCTTTTGGCCAGTAAAGACAACAGAGTTGGATTGTTTTTATATTCCGTCCGTCAGAATGTGATTTTGTTTGAGAATCACAAAATGCAAAGCGGCATCCCAGCTCTGCCAAGCATTGTGAAATTGTAATGTGTGACAGATAGCCCTCCGTGTAATGCACAGTGCTCCTTTAATTGCATGGCGACGTGGGGAGAAAAATGTCACAGTTGTCATAGTGACCAATGAAATGGATGTAGCAGTTGATAGATCTCTGTGACAGTGAGAGTTGGCTGTACAAAGGCTCAGATCAGTGACGCCATGCTGATGTACACTTTGGCTACCAGTGCAAACTGATTTAAGTCAATAAATCCCCTCTGATCTCTAAAGGATGTGTCAGTGTTCCATTTTTTTCATGCTACTTTTGCTCCTTCATCCCCCACTAGATACGCTGCATGTTCAGCTAGCGCTGATGTGAAAGCACTGAAAGTAACTTTAAACAGCTTAAACAACTTTGCGTTAGATCACCATAAACTAAATTCAGTTTGCATCATTGGCTGGAAAACAAGTTATTTCCCAGAGGACACCATGAGAAACTCGCACAAAAACAGCTTTTCCAGTTTGATTTTCTGTTGTAAATGGGAATAATTAGCCAATAAACTCTTATTTGCTGAAGACGATCTTTGTTTTAATGGACTGTTTGTGTCACTTTAGATGAAATACGAGGTTTGGCACCATGTCTTATAGCTCCTCTGTTTGTAGAAAAGACACATCTGGGATTATTAATTAACCACTATAAAGGATAAACATGACAAATGTAGAGGAAAAATACGTTATTGGCAAAGAATAATATATGTTCATCCCACAAATTAGCATTCTGACCCAACTCTGAGATTGGACTGGCCCATCAAAGATGATGTATGTCTTAGGTTTACCCCTCAAAGGCTTGAAACTTGGAATAGACTTAATTAAACCCGCCCTTTAAAGACGGGGCCCTTGTACTAGCTCATAAAACACTTGCCCCTCAAAAATTGGAAACTGGATCTCACCACCCAAAGACTTGAAAAGTAGCCCTCCCCTTAAACAGTTGGGATGTGATTTGGACCCGTCCTTTAAAGTCATCGACTCAAACCTATCCCTCAAAGAATCGACTTGAGTTGAGATAACCTGGAAAAGCCTTGAAACTTGACTTGTTTCTCAAAGACTAGAGACTTGCTTTCCCCAAGTCTCTACTAAGGCCTAGTCCACACGTAGCCGGGTTTTTTTAAACGAATATCCGCCCCTCCAAAAACTTGCATCCACACCACCTCGTTTAAAAAAAAAACTCTGTCCACACGTACCCGGATAAATACATTGTTAAGGACATGTCAGACCTGTAGGCGGCAGTACTTCCCCCGATCTTAACCTCGTCCTTCGTCTGTGGTCTTCCGCAAGGAGCAGTAATTCCACTTGCAAAATCAAACAACAAAAACAAGCAAAAAGCGCTTGGACAATTGATAAAGCGAGCGCAGCTCTGAGGGCATCCATGCTGTCGGCTAGTGTAAACACAGGTCGCACACGTGATGTCAGCATTTTTTGTCGCGGAAAGTGACGTTGCGGACCTTAAAACTCCGGTTTTGTCCGTCCACACGCAGACACCCAAAACGGAGAAAACGCAGATCTTCACTTTGGCCGGAGTTTTTAAAAAACTCTGTTTTCGTGTGAAAAACTTCCGTTTTCGTGTGGATGACAGGCCAAAACGTAGAAAAATATCTACGTTTTGGCAGATCCCCAGCTACGTGTTGACAGGGCCTTAGACTTGCTCCTCAAAGGTTTTAGTTTTGGACTTGCACTTCCAAAACATAAGACTTGATTCTGACGTCTCTCATAGACTTGAAACTTGACTTGGATTTGGCCTCCCAACATCTCTCGGACTAGACTTTCAGAGACTCTTGACTCGATGCTAACTTTCATTTAATAGATTTGATTATTGGACTAAGCCCATAAAGACAAGAGACTTTACTTGGACCTGGCCCTCAAGGACATGAGGCTGCAACACATTCTCACACCTGAAGCGTCTAAAAATGACGATGGGTGGCCAAGTGCCTCCCAACGCGTCGGGAAGTGATGCACTATGCCAGAGCATCGTTTTCCAACTGCTGCGGGAAAACGGAGATTTCACCATATCCTTCTAGAAGCGTTAACCCATTCACCCATATGGCCTTGATCCACAAAGACACTGTGCATTGCTTGAGTTAGTTTATGGAAGACTTGAGTTCTAGCTCGGTTTTGCCTCTTAAGACTTTAAATTTGACTAAACTTTGCTCTGAAAGACTTTCTTTAGAAAACATGAATTTGTCTCTCAAAGATTTGAGACGCCCTTCAAAGACTAGAGTTTGGACTTGGATTTGTCCCTCTATGACAGAACGCTTAGCTCAGACCTCAAAAACTTATATTGACTTGTTTTAGTTGTTTTGGGGGGGGCAGATTTGACCCTCAAACATGTGGGAGTCGCTTTGATTCTCCTTCAAAAGACTCAGCACCTGACATGGACCTGTGTATCAATGATGGACTAGCCTCTTGAAGAAGGGACACTTGGCTTGGGCACGCCCCTCAAAGTCACAACGCTCCATTTAGACGCGAAACGTGGCTAGGACAAACCCCCTTGTGGAAATATCCAAATATAATCTGCAGCTGTGCCTTTTAACCGTCTCAGGCCTTTTGATGTGAGAGGAGAGTTCGTGTGGGGGAGCAGGCTGTGTGTCCATCCAACCCATGAAAAAATAAAAACGCTGATTGTAGCAATCAAGAGTCAAGGCCAGACTACACGGCAGGAGTCGGCCTCTGGAGAATTGGTTTAAATTTACACACGGAGGCACGCAGGCATGCAAGTGGAGGGTAGCTCTGAGGTGCTGGTGTAGAGGTGTGCAGGGCCAACACACTGCTGCGGCACAAAGCTCTTCTATGAAGCGAAGGCCTCTGTTTCTAACCTCTCTCCCCCACTGCTCTTACCTCTAACCGGCGATGGATACAAGAATGTGTTTTTGGTCGATTTACGGATACATCAACCAGTTCAGCTTTTAGAAACCAGACAGAAACTCTTGCTGTTGCCCACCATGTCAAACACAAATGCTGCTACACATAAACACCAGGTGCTGTGATTGCTAACTTGGTGATTAGGTGGAAAATTGCTCTTTGAACATAGATATTTTCCAGGAAAATTCAGAAAATCACGTACTTTTGACTGGAGAAAAGTATTTGTATCCCAGAAAACATCAGGCTGGAGACTCTGATAAACCGTCTAAACTTTCATCTCATCGCTCCTGTAGTTTAGTTACTAATGTGTGTTTTTGAGGTCTTTTGTGTTACAAAGTAAAGTTAAATCTCTTTACATCTCCTTCTCAAACCCTGTTCACCCTTAGGAGTGGATGTGTTCCTTTTCTTTTGGTACGTTTCGTCTCATTGTGGATTTTTCTCAGTGAGCGTAAAAGCAGAGCTTTATACAGATGTGCACTGTTAGATAACTGGTACAACAACAAGAAGATATCAGCATTGAGTCTGAAAGGTGCGTCAGCAGCATTTAACAACTCGTGGCCATATTCAAAGGCATGCCATGCAACTTTCCATATTTTTAAATGGTTTTCTTGAGCCAGTATGTGCTAAAATGTCCCTTTACAGGTAAACGAACTGCCATTCAGACCCCACCGCCCCCTGTAGCCAGAATACCGCACTTGAAAGTTCAGAGTTGCCGGTCCGGTCCCTGCTGTGGAGTGAAGTGGAGCAGCAGTCTGCTTCCAGCACGTTTCCTGCATGTTTTAGATCAACACAGCAGATTTGTTTAAGTGATAAATACCTCCTGTAGACACTAATGAAGGCTGGGAGACATTTCAGTTGTTAGATGAAGATGTTAAAAGACGAATGCACTGCCAGGAGACACGTTTCATTTTCAGTTTAACCACAATGTTGAATGAACAGTGTACGTTCTTAGGAAATACCATTAAATCAAACTACCTTATAAAGAAAAAAGTCAATTCAAAGGTCCGACCCCGTTCTTCAGGCTCCCCTTTAGAGGCACTGATTTTTATGGTTGCAGGAAACCCAAGTTTAGTATGCTAGCATACGTAGCATGTGGATGTTTTGGTGAAAAACGAGGCGTTTTTATCGGTGCTCAGATGTGTGTACATGTATGTGAGACAGGATTTGAGGAGCAGTTGGATGAATGAGTGATTTCATCATTTTGAAGAGGGACCAACTGAGTTTTTTCCAGGTTGCACATTTATTGGATGCCATCGGTATGTGAAGAGCCTTTTAGATGGTACGGGGTATGGTTGCTGGGTACAATTTACTAAAATGTTTCCAGTTTGTTAAACAGATTAGTCTGAGGCTCAGAAGAAGTTTCATTTTAGCACGTTTGGCTCCCGACTCAGTTTAAACTCCCCCTCTTTACGTTATTCAACTCAACTTCATTTACGCAGACGCCGGTAGACCAAAGTGATAAGAAACTTTAAATTATTGTACAGCAAAATAAAATCACTACAAAATACAATTAAAAAGCACAAGAAGGCCGATCACAATATTGACAAGTCATGCTGAACTATACATGCCAAATGCCCCCTTCTTAAAGGTTGCATTGAAAATACTGAATTTAAATTGTATTTATTCTACTTTTGTAGGTGTTTGCTATATTCCTAATATTCCTAATAGCAGTAGTGGCAGCAGTTGAAGTAAAGTTATTTTTGATCGTGTGTTTATTTACGATAAGTGGCCTTAAATGTAATTACAGTGATCCCTCGCTACTTCGCGGTTCGTTTATCGCTGATTCACGACTTCGCGGATTTTTTTTTTGGAGCCTCATTCAAGGGAAATTTGCTGATTCGCAGTATTTTTCACCGATTCGTGGTATTTTTCTATGCGAAATATCAAGAAATTCCTGTTTTTTTTCATCAATTTCATCATAAAATGCACTTTTTGTAATAAAACTATAAATAAACCAAGTAAAAAAACAATTCTATGTAAAGGGAGGGTTTTAAAAGTCTGAATACTGAATACGTACCTGTTAAATAAATACTGTAAATATGGTGTCCTTATTTCGCGGAATTTCACCTATCGCGGCCAGGTCTGGAACGCAGGTACCGCGATAAACGAGGGATCACTGTACTCTATTTAATGCTATGTTTCTTGTCCTTGTCTAACTTTAATCTAATTATAATTCGTTGCTGCTGAATATTAGAACCTAGTACACATTTTCTTGTACTTTTCGGGGACAGCGTGTTGGTTTTCTGCTTAAACCGAAAGTAGGTGGTTGGAAATCAGGAAAGTGACCGTTAAAAAGAACCTCGCAAGGAAGGTTTATCGAAATAAATAAAATCAAGATCATCGTAGGCTTTTTTGGTTTGCTCCAAAGCTTGGATTCAGACTGAGCGTTAACAGAAAGATGTGACCGTTTGGGAGTGTCCGCCCTCAGCAGGTTAGGTTTAATTGATTGAAAGCGTTCGCCACCTGCCTCGTGTGCCCTCCCGTTCCTCCTCGGATCGGCGAGAACCTGCTGACGGCTTCCTCTCCCACCGATTCTGTCTGCTGGCGAGTTCTGTCAACAGATCATCCCATCCCACTGAGAATGAAATCAAACCAGAGGTGGCTCTCTTCTATCTACTGTCATTTCTCATTAAAGAGATATGAATCACTCCTGACACCGCGTAATTGGTAAATGGTAATTTCTGAGAGAAAATGCCGGGAGAGCATGGCAAAGAATCACTTTTTGGGTTTGAGATGGGAAGGATTATGACACGAAGCTTAACTGGCTCTTCTTACTGTCTCTCTTATTGTATCTGATAGTCGGGGATTCCACTAGCTCAGGAATCAGAGGCACTGCTTATCTAGGTACCCTCAAATAATGGCTCCACTGGGCTTTAATATCAGTGGGTACAGATCATTTCTGTGTCTTTTAAAGCCCGATTTCACTCTCTGACATTAAAAGATCTTTATTTTTCCATCCTATTCTTCTTGAAAAGAAAACTCGCTTGTTTTTCCTGTTTAGAAATGACAGGAAACTTGTAAAATTATGATTTGAATGTGTTTTTCCCCTGTTGGAAATGTTTTTTAGTACTTACCAATGTGCAGTTACAAAATTGACAATTTCCAGCCCTAATTATCATTAACATTGCAAAATTGAGATAAAGAGAGACAGAAATAAATTGAGCCTCAGCAATTAAGAAGTTATTGCTGCACTAAATCCCCCAGAGAGAAGGCATGATGCTGAAAAGCTGCATTCCTCTTCGGGTGGTGCTACATGTATTAAAGCTCCAATGCACAAGTTATCAATCAATCTGCGTGTTTTTCGTTTCTCTAGCAAATTATGAAATAAATTCATGAATGCATACCTTTTCTGTGCATGTGCATGCAAACGTTCTAACCCCCACAGGAGAGATCAGGCTGACTGAAGAATGAGATGGTTTGGTCAAAAGCAGAAGAATATTCACCCTGTCAGGCGTGTTTGTCCATCTCATACTGCATAAACATGCTAGGTAGTTAAACCAAAGAAGAAAAGTCTCAAATGTCCTTTTTAAACCTTCAAATGTTAGAACAAGCTTTGGTTTGGTTGATCTCTTCAAATAAACCAAAAAGAGGTTGTTGTTTTGTTCTTTGTTGCCAAACAACATTCATTTAGAAAATGCAACAAAAGAAAAAAAGTCACAAAAAGTAAATAAAACTAATTAAAATGCAACAAATTTTACAAAATATTTAAAGTACGTAAAAAGCTCAGTTCAATAAAAAAAAAAAGGTTTAAAACGTATCCTCCCCTCCCAGCAGCTAGAGCATGTCAGGTCTGTTCCCAATGTTCCAGTCGCGTTCCGCACCGGAGATGTGGTGAGAACGCTGAAGTGGACCACGCCAGGTTCTGACATCAGCGTCCAGCTCCTGAGACCCAGGAAGGGTGTGTTCCAGCAGCTCTTCTTGTCCCGCATGAACCCCCAACCCCTCAACAACCACCATCCCTCTCAGAGCCATTCTCTCTCCACTTTGCACAAGTAGAGTTGTTGAAGAATCACATTTTAATTAAAATATTGTAAGGAAATGAGAGTTTATTACATTTATTTAATGAGCCGTAAGGCGTGGGATTAGATAGTAAATATGAAATCCACCTTACGGATCGGGCGTTATTTTAACCAGAAGATGGGATCTTTTTAATGCAGAGATTATGTAACCGTTACGTATTCACTCAGAGACACAGAATGGAGAGAGTCAAGTTTAAGAGTTAAGAATTTTATTACTAACAATTAAACTAGACTGACTTCAAAACCAAGTGTATAGTGTAACTAAAAATGGATGAGGCGGTGAATGGATGACGTGTCATGTAAATCAGAACCAGCAAATCCGAAGAAGCGATTAGTTCTGACGGGAACCGAAGATGTTGTTTTGTAATAAGCTTGGGTTAGTTTCAGAAACGCGTGAGACACCATCAAGTCAGGTCTACCTGCCTTGTGGAAGTCCTCAGTAGATCAGGAATGCCGAGGTCCAGCGGACCCTCTTTGGAAGCTGGTAGAAGAAGCCGCGGTTCCGGCCAGATCCATCTTGAGTTACCTCCGGCACACGACACGTTATTAGCATCTGTTCAGACCCAGCCTGGGTCGGTGGAGCTTTTATTTTGAAAGGAGCTGTTGTTGCCGCTGGTTGTTATAGCGACTGGATTTTCCAGCTTGTCGTTGGTTCTTTCAGTTGAAGAGTTAAAGGTCGGATTGGTCACTCCGACGTTTGCTCTGGAACGCTTTGAACTGGCGTTAGAGCTGACGTGGCATCTGTTTTATACCTCGGATGTTTTGGTTTATTGTCGAATGAAAATTACCAAACACCGTCAGAAGCACGCCTCCGTCAGATCTGTAAAATTCTGATTGGATCAGTGCAAGGAATGTGTCGTGTCCTTTTAACACTACGTGAAATGAGTCCTGTTGGAATCCTTAAAGTCACAGACTTATCATTTCTAAGATCATAATAAAGTAATTAATATTTTAATTTCACAGGTCGGTCACATCTTATTTATTGACAAACACTTTGATGGATTAGCTTTATTAAAATAGAGTTCTTTGATTAATTAAAAGAAAAGAGTTCATTCTTCATTCTTCTGTCTTCATCGCTGGAACGTAAACAGTTTAGAAGCGAATGCATGACCTTGAGGCTGTTTCATGCACTCTGGCACTGTGTCAAAAGGGAACAGTTGTTAGAGGATAGAAATGGCTCCTTCATCACATTACAATATTTATCTGTTCATCTTATTTAAATAAAAAGACTATTTGAAGTTGGTTTTACGCTAAACACCCTGAACTTTGGCCCTGAGCCGTTTACCACTTCCCTAAATGAAATCAAACTCTTCATCCTGTCACCATCAGGGCGTCATATGTGTGGAGGAAACCTTCGGTAATCCGATTCTCACCACTGACACGAAGAACGTAATTACCGATGGATGACTTAAACGTGTCTGGGGTGGTTCGTTATGTTTCATCCATCAGTGACGGAAAATCTGCTGCTGGCTTACAGGTGAGGAGTCACAAAACACCACCTCTACAAAGGGTGTGTGTGTGTGTGTGTGTGTGTGTGTGTGTGTGTGTGTGTGTGTGTGTATGATGATGATGATGATGATGAAGCTTTTGTTTCTTTGAGACCAGCCTCAAATCAGAATGGAAACGTTTTGCTGTAATTTAGCAAAAATTAATTTGTGGGGAAAAAACTGATGGAAATCCAGGAGAGGAGGATGGAGAGAGCTCTTCTAGGATTTCATTCATCTTTTGTCACAGCTTGGATATTAAAATCTGTCTAACTCGCATAATCTGTTATTTTCTCATAGGAGTCTTTGTTTGTTTTGTGTGTAATAGCCCTTTAGTGTCAGAACTATGAAGAGAGAAAATCTTCTGAATAAGAATAAGAACAAAATAAAATACCAGCAACATACAAACAATAGTAACTAATAATTACAATGGTAATGTTGATATTAGTATTAAGGGAGGAAACAAGCATGAGATAATTTAGTTTTACATAGACAAAACGGTAAAACCTTCCACATCTGGTTTCTTACACGTGTGGTTTACTGCAAAACCATTTTTAATGATTACTTCTGATTATAATGAGTCACTCAGAGTTTTTCATGCAGGCTGAACAAGAAAATAGTCTCCTACACCTATCTCCTGCATTAGCTTCTGATAGCAAGCAGATGGTGAAACTCTAGGTTTAGAAAAGCCCGCCAGATCTACGTCACACTGTCATTAACATTCATGGACTCACCCATCTGCACTCATGACGGGGAAGGCTGTTGTTGGTTTAGCGTCCAGGAAACAACAGATAATGTCACAGCTAGTAGAAGCTAACTATTAGCATTAGCAACTCCACCACACAGCAGAACTCCTCCAGACTTGTGTTTGTGGAGATCAAACATCAACGTTGCAGAGAAAACAGTCAGCGGTAGAGTCACGGTGCTGTTAGCCAATCAGAGGAGAGATCTCCAAATATTAAAAGTACGACTCCAGATCCTGTCGACTGAATCTCTCCTCTGATCTGACTCGCTTCTAGACCCTGAAACAGGAGCACCGGGGATTTCTGTACCCAGAGTGTGACTTACAAGGGAGTCATTCCAACTAGAGCCCACTGCAGATGTGTTGATTAAGCAAGTGAACTACATCTTTAAGAAAACTGTTACGTCCTCTACATGTCCGGGAGGGTAAATGGTCATCAGCACCATGGACAGCGCCTGCTACAGCTGTCAGGTGCGGATAAAAAAAAAACATGACAAATGACCCTTTTAAAAAAAAACACAAAAACACGAAATCATTTGAAACTTTATTTAAATAAATCACGGAAACCAAATGAAGTGTTAGTT
Source organism: Nothobranchius furzeri (assembly GCF_043380555.1). Classification (NCBI taxonomy): domain Eukaryota; kingdom Metazoa; phylum Chordata; class Actinopteri; order Cyprinodontiformes; family Nothobranchiidae; genus Nothobranchius; species Nothobranchius furzeri. Next base: position 61,680,719 of record NC_091747.1, read on the forward strand.
TTTCTGAAGTAGCCATCCTCACAAACAGACACATAAACAGACTTTTGAACTGGATTTAACGTAACTACAAATTTAATTTGTGTCTGTTTAACAAACAGACAAGTCTGTAAAAGCATCTGAAATTATTCTGTGAACAACGCTACTTTGGCTGCTCCGACATGTTTAGGATTCGGCACCAGAATCAACACTGAGTGCAAAATAATTACTCTTCAGTTTATTGTTATTTAATTCATGCTGAACGCTTTTCTAGATGCATGTCGTACGTTTTCTAATTTTCTTTCTTAGTTAGACCTTTTAGTCAACAAACAATCAGGGTTATTGTGGATTAAAATGCATTAAATTAAATTAAAGTCGGTAATTTGAGCACTAAACATGTGCTGCATACGTATAAATGCTGCATTACATGTAAATAAAGCATGCCTTTTATTGGAGATGAGTTTTTCACTTTGTCTTTTGTTTATGTAACAGTTTAGTCATTTCTATGAATAGAGGCCGATAAATCCATTTGAACAATTACGTCACGACGTGCATCTTCCTCACAGTGGCCAGCCCTCTAAATGGGGACCAGATCTCCTAATATGATGCTGAAGAGGAAGAAAAATGAATAATTATAACGAGCTCAGGCAGCCTAACCCTTGCACAATGGTTCATTGACATGATTAGAAGTAAATAAAGTAATTACCCGTCGGAAAAACGCTCCTGCATATAAATGGGCGTTATTACAGGGAACGGCGGATGAGTTGCAGAGCATTTGTACCTTTTGGTGGAAAGAGATTTTGATCTAAATTGATTGCTATGGGATTATCCAGGATTTATTAAATATTAAGGCATTGACTCCCACTAATGTAGATGATTAGGGTTTATTCAAAGTCAGGGCAGAATCTGCATTCAGTGTGCACAGCCAGTGATTCATTATCAAGCTACTAGTCAAGTCATCAATTATGGCGCTTCGTTACGTATTGTAATTAAGAGCGCTTGAGTTGAATTGATGTAGTTTAAAAGTCTCATTACACCACTCTCTGGATTAACAAATACATTCTGAAATGTGTTGAAACATAACCTGTGAGCAGCGCGGCGGCGGCGAAGTCGCAGCTACATCATTGGCCAATTAACGTTGAGTTGAGTGATTATTGGAGTTTTCACAAACTGATTCATAGATTCATCACATGAAGCCAAACAAGAACGACTTTAAACTTGAAGTTTGGTAAGTTAGCAAACCGCTCAGCTGATCATAACATTTCCTGAACATTATTGCAGTTTTAACTGTTTTTGCAGGTTTTTGTTGTTGTTGTTGTTTTGCTTAGACAGGCATGTCCAATGGGCCGTGGGGCATTCATGGCTTTTGTGTGGCTTCCTATGGACCCTGTGTGCGACAAAAAGCTAGTTGCCGGGTTACGACCGGAAGAACAGGTTAGTTATTTCCGGCTACTGTTATGCTAATGAAAATATGTGGTAAATGAGAGGATAATTGCAAGATAATGCTTTGATTGGCATGTCTGTGTTGCGAAGTGAGCGTGTGTTCGAGACGCACGGGGGAATAGTGATAGTGACCAAGGTATTGGTGAAATGAAGGACTTTAGTTGCAGAGAATGTCTTGTTTAGAGGCTGCATTGCTGCCATAACAACTCCCATAATGGACACACGCCGGCCATAGCTGGCTATCTCTCAGACTCCAGATAGCACCAAAGTTCTCCGGGTGAGAAAATAAACATGTTGCAGAGTAGAAATAAGCTCCAGATGGCAAAAACAAAACTGTAGTTACCGTTTAATAACTGTTTGACATCGTCATGCCCCTTTTGGTCACGTTTGCACTAGTTAGCACAGCCGCGTTGTGTACTCACCTTCATAGTGTGCACATGCAGGTATATGAACAGCGATTCCCTTCTCTCGTTTGCTTTGGGGAGTGTCAACAAAACAATAAATGTTTTGCAGTTTTTGGCAAATTCCCAAGGGATCTGGAAAAGTACAGTCCACACCTTCATTGCTGACATCACTGTGAAGGGGACAGGAAGTACCACGGCTCTCGGGAGTTCATCAACTGGAACTAGCGTTTGTGTGCACAGGGTCCATAGCATTTTGTCTGTCCAGTGGGTTGTTGATCGACATTTCTGTGTTCAGATTTGTCCTAAAATGCCTCTTATGGGCCTGTTTTTCTAGCAGTACATGAATCAAATGTTTTCTGTTTGAAAAGGTTAAAGATTTTGACACACAACGACTTTCACTTGATTTTAGCCCTCGTATTTAAAAGACACCCCTGCGATAGACAGACTCTCTGAGAACAAAGAAAAGCAGAAGGAAGAGACAGCATGCAAATCAAAATGATTTCACCATTTTTGTCATTACTGAAAACGCTCGATACTACGGGAGATCGGTTGCATCAGACTAGCTTTTAGCTGTGTTAGCTGTGTTGGGGGTATGTTGTTTGTTTCTTGAACTGGTCACCAACGTAAACTCCTTCACGGTGGAAGTTCTAGAAAACCGTCATCTCACAAATATATTTAAATTATTATTATTATTATTATTATTATTATTATTATTATTATCCAAGGGTAAACAAATCTTTTGGTTTGGAGTTTCACTGCCACCAGAATGCTTTTATTGTGATTTACAAACTGCAAAACGAACGAACGACCAAAGACGTTCATTTAAAGCAGAATCTGTGGATCATCTTCACCTCAAACTAAATCAAGATGGCCACTAAAACTAGTCTAAGCCATCACAGAGATCCACAAAACTTGTTATTTTTGATATATGGAGGTAAGAGTCTACGAGGGAGTAGCTATGAGGCACCTCAGTTTCATACTGAAAGAGCTGTTTTCAAAGAACACTAAACGTATGCAGACAAACAACCAATTTACATCAAACTCTGAGACGATGCGGCTACAAGCTAGCAGAGGTTGGCGGGCGCTTTTAGCCAGGAAACAGCCATTTTTGTTACTTCCATGTTGGTAACGGTAAACGATGGTACACGATAACTTACCTTTTCTGCAGACTGTGGGACAGATTCACCAGAATGTTCTCATCATTTCTAATCAACACACTCCTAAACGTTGTTTGACAGATCTACGTCACACTGTCACTTAACATTCATGCACTCACCCATCTTGACTCACAATGGGGAAGGCTGTTGAACATTAGTACGCTAGTAGATGCTAACTGTTAGCATTAGCAACTCCACCACAAAGCAGAACTCCTCCAGACTTGTGTTATTTGTTGGGATAAAACATCAACGTTGCAGAGCAAACCGTGTCAGTGGTAGAGTCGTGTTGCTGCTAGCCAATCAGAGGCGAGATGTCCACATATCAGGAAGTAGGAGTGTAAGTCCTGCTGCCCTGCTGAGGCTCAGCTGTGATGTGGCTCTCTTCTAGTTCCTGGAAATGGTGCTCCGGTGCTTTTGTGCTTTGAGAACAACTGAAGGCAAATACAAATGTATTGATTAAACAACTGAACCATGCCTTTAAATAATGAAAACTCTGTTAAAGAAACGTTTCCAACACTAAACCATTTAAAACAAGCTAGTGTGACACTCTGGGTGAGCCGAATGTTACCTGAATCATGAGGGTGGTGAGTAGAGGAAACAACACGGGACACCTGGTTATCAGAACTACAACCGACTCTTCATTCTTCTCTCTCTCTCTCTCTCTTTTTTTTTTTTTTTACAAAACGGCCAAACAGCCCCGTCTCTTGGATGCATCACTTGGCCGGGTACACCCAACATAGACTGATAATTTTGTTCCTACAAAATTAACTCGCCCTTATGTGTATGACCTCGCATAACTGCTTTGTGCTGTTTATAGCAATAAATCTTCATCTTACACTAGTTAGCATCCAACAAAGGCAGCATTTGAAGATCACAGGAATTCGACGAAGGCTGTCCAAGCTGGAAACCTCCTCCAGATGCATCCTTGTATTCCTAAATTTGATGGAGGGGTTTGGTGTACAGTGATCCCTCACTACTTCGCGGTTCGTTTATCGCGGATTCACGACTTCGCGGATTTTTTCTTTGGAGCCTTATTCAAGGGAAATTCACCGATTTGCGGTATTTTTCTATGCGAAATATCAAGAAATTCCTGTTTTTTTTTCATCAATTTCATCATAAAATGTACATTAAAGGGTGGTTTGTTAACAGTACTATGTAAAGGCAGGGTTTTAAAACTCTAATACTGTACGTACCTGTTAAATAAATACTGTAAATATGGTGTCCCTACTTCGCGGATTTTCATCTATCGCGGCCAGGTCTGGAACGCATCTACCGCGATAAACGAGGGATCACTGTATCCCATCACTATTCTATCGTTTATTTGCTGTCCCAGGATTTAACGACGTAACACAAAAAAGGAAACAAGCCCCCCCCCCCAGTGGTTGGCTTCAGTACAAGTTTAAGTCGTGCCACCTTTGTTAATGTGAATGGAGCATTTTCTGAAATAAACACGATAAAAAAATACACTGCAGGTTTTATATTTTTCCATGTTCTGGCTCTTGTGGAGTCGTGTAGTTCTTACGCTGCTCTTTTATGTCCAAATATCTCTTTTCCTAAAGAAACTCAGTTGTAATTATTCATCTGATGCTTGTAAACAGCAGAATTATGTGTGGATGGATGGACCACATTTTCTGCCTTCTATTTGCCAAATCGATAATATATGTATAAATTATATAAACCTACATATTATTTCAAACTTCTGTTATTTCTAAGCTAGATTGTCCTGCCACAAACTCCTAACCAAAACCCCTGCAATGAGTCATCAGCCTCATTAGATCCTCACACTAATAGAATCAGCATTCATTCATTTAAAATGTTAGAACGCATAAGAAAGTCCTCATAAAACGACTAAACATAACTCACAGTTCATTTTAAAGCTATTTAAGTTGTCAGTTTGTCTTCAGTTGGCTAATTTAATTAGCAACTGTCTCAGCCATCACTAATTGATAAACTGGAAGCTGAAATGTTTTACTTGTTATTTATATTCAGGTCAGAATGATGTGAATTAGCATTTAAATGAGGAAATATTAAAGAATTGTGGCTAAAAATGACTAAATATCATAAGTTGCATAATTTTGATGCAAAAAGAGCATTTGTTGGTGAATATTGAAGCATGCGTGTATTAAGTCTTATTTAGGTTAAGTCTGAGGAGCATAAAAGCTTCACAGCTAGTCATCCTCTCACGTAGACATGTTTTAAATGCATCAAGACACCCTGTGCTAATTTTAGCCCTGGTTATTGTCTCACAGGTGGCTGTGGTTGCTGCCAGGACAAGTTGGCTCCGGTCTAAAAAGTAAACTTCCTGGAGATGTTATATTTGGTGATGTAAAATGTGTTCACGTCTCGTCCAGCCAAGCCCTGGTTGTACATCTCAACAGAATGTCGAGGGAAACTATCTTCCACAATCTGTCAAAGCGTGCAGCCCTGGTCCTCCAATTACAGCTGTGAGAAGCGAGCAGCTGTCCGGGCTCTACGAACCTCTGTGCCGCCATGTCTCATCCTGCATATTACACGTCTCACATTGTAAAAATGTGATTGCTGACAGAGAAACGCGGCTGAGATCCAGGATCTAGATGGGAGATGAAGATTTTAAAGCTAGTAATCAGAAGGCTGATTATAGCTGCTATTAAAACGATCTCGTAGATAGCTTTCAGGGTTTCTACCGCTGCGGTGACAGGCAGACCTACATACCTCTTTCATCATACAGCAGCATGCAAAGACAGCCACTGCTGTGCTGTGTGCATGTCAAGGTCACCGGTGTCCAAGCCTCCTGGTGTGAAAGTGAAGAGTAAAATGAGAGTGGGAGCAACAGAGACGGTTATTAGATCTCGCTGTAAATTGCTTTTATATAAAGGGAGGGTCTTGGATCATCACAGCGTTTGTACAGCATATGTGTGGAGGCCTGAACTCACAGAAAACTCCTTTTATTTTTTTAATAAAGACTTTTAGTCATGTGAGTGTTTAGAAATGCTTCAGTTCATTTAGAAATAATACATCCAGGTCACACACACTTCCTGCATATGTCCTCATTTGCAGCAACCATGTCATCACATTGAGCCATCATCCGGATGTCAAAGTAGTGTGCTTCAAAAGGGATTTTTTGTTTATTTTGCAGTGTGTTTCTATTTAAAACCTATAAATAATTTGTGTATATAGTCTTTCTGGATGGCTTCTGTTTGGAAAAATGTAGTTTACATATTTCAGGACTGATAAGCTAACAGCTAGGGGTTGAAAATGTAGATCACTATATATATATATATTTATATATATATATCAATCATCTATCTATCTATCTATTTTTTATATTTAAATCTCAACCAAACCAGTCACGTTATCAGGAAAAGGGTGGCTTGCCAACTCCGGGTCGGGGGAGAGGTCCTACCTCAAGTGGAGGAGTTAAAGTATCTCGGGGTCTTGTTCACGAGTGAGGGTAGGAGGGATCAGGAGATCGACAGGCGGATTGGTTCGGCGTCTGCAGTGATGCGGACGCTGAGCCGATCTGTCGTGGTGAAGAGGGAGCTGAGCCAGAAAGCCAGGCTCTCGATTTACCGGTCGATCTACGTCCCAATCCTCACCTATGCTCATGAGCTTTGGGTAATGACCGAAAGAACGAGATCGCGGATACAAGCGGCCGAAATGAGTTTCCTCCGTAGGGTGGCCGGGCTCAGCCTTAGAGATAGGGTGAGGAGCTCGGACATTCAGGAAGGACTCGGAGTAGAACCGCTGCTCCTCCGGATCGAAAGGAGCCAGTTGAGGTGGTTTGGGCATCTGGTCAGGATGCCTCCTGGACGCCTCCCCGGGGAGGTGTTTCAGGCATGTCCTGCTGGCAGGAGGCCCCCGGGTCGACACGTTGGAGAGGTTACATCTCCAATCTGGTCCGGGAACGCCTTGGGTTCCTGCCGGAGGAACTGGTGGAGGTGGCCGAGGAGAGGACGGTCTCGAGCTCCCTAGTTGGGATGCTGCCCCCGCGACCCGGACCCGGATAAGCGGAGGAAGACGACGACGATGACATTTAAATTAAAAAAAATTTAACTATAACTTAAATCACATGTGTTCATGAACAACTACACTATTGAAACACACTTAAAAAAATTGTCTCTCATTAGCAGCTTTAAGCTAACATAGCAATGCTAATGCTAGCTGGAAGTGAAGCTAATCAGCTCTCTGTGAAGCCCCGTTGATATTAAAGCTAAATGTACATTTGTAGCTTTAATTGCTTTCTATTTTTAAACACACAGCAATCAGGCTCAGAATGTGTCACGTCTAAATCGGTCCAGGCGGAAACTGCTTCCTTTACTCCCTATTTTTATTAAACAGGATGTGAAGTTTCTATTTTCTCACTTCTCTGACAGATCGTCAACACATTTGATATCTTCAAGATTTCAATATTTTCGTATTGTGCTATCTAGGAGAACAAATGAACACTTTTCTGTTGAATATTTTGTTCAAATGTCACAATCTGTGGGCTGACACACTCACTTTGTTTGTAGTCTGGACGCAGAAAGGTGAACATCTCCCACTCTGGCTGCAGATGGGAAGAGGGAGATCACAGCATGAGGACTGGGCTGCCTGTGAATGCTTTGGGAGATGTTTTCGTGTCAGTCTCTAGAAATGTTGATTTAATTGTCATTTTTCCAAAGTGATCTAAAGTTGTGCCACATGGATTTAAAAGATCAGTGGCTTGGCTACGATGAAAGCACCAATACTCAAATCAAAGCATGAGATTTTTTGAATAAATTCATCAAGAGGTAGTGGTATGGAAAGCCAAATGAGTCACAAGTTTTATTATCAGGCCTTTAGTAAACATCAAAGAATGAGAAACTTAAAGAATCGTTCAGAAACCAAACGCAAACCTTCTCTTAAGAGAGGAGGAGCAACAAAAGCTAACCAGAAACATTTTGTCTTGACTCGGATATCCCTCTGTCATGATTTGACTTGTTTTTTAGGGAAATGAGAGAAACTATTTAAATGGATGATAGTTTCTTCTTAAAGCTTATTAGCAGCTGAGGTACAATTCACAGAGAGGTGTGAAAAGCTGCATCATCAACACAACGCATGTCTAAAGTTCATGCATCCTGTAAATAGATTTTCACCCATTAGTTTTAAATGAATCCCACAGAGTCTTTAATATGTGAGCCTGGTGTTTACATCCTCGCCGGGATCACGCAGCGTTGGAGTCTAAACATGGTCAGACCATGCTGTGATTCTGTTATCACACATGAAAAACACCACTGTAAATAACCTCTTATACAACCCTCCAGGTCCATGTGGGTTTTAAAACCTGCCGTTAGCCCCTGAGCTAATGTTTAGCTTCACTCGTTTGATGATTGGGTTAGGCTTTTCTGATCCTAGACTTAGATGCTAATGCAGGAGATAGGTGTAGGAGACTATTTCCATGTTTCATGGGTTTTCAGCGTTCCACACCTTTAAACTCTGTCGTGTATCATGTGTAATATTATACTAATATTATACTATATTTCACCCCGCTTCTCCTCCAGCTTCACTGGCTGCCAGTCAACTTCAGGGCTCATTTCAAGATCCTGGTTCTGGTCTATAGGGCCTTACATGGACAAGCACCATCTTACATTGGTGATCTTCTTAGTCCCTACACCCCCAGCAGGTCCCTGAGGTCCAGTGATCAAAGCCTACTGGTTGTGCAGCACCAGGCTAAAGGTCAAAGGTGACAGATCATCTGCTGCTGTGGCCCCCAGACTCTGGAACTCTCTCCCCCTGAGCCTGAGATCAGTGGACTCAGTGGTCTCCTTTAAAAAGCAGCTGAAGACTCACCTGTTCAAGCTGGCTTTTGTATGACCTTCTTCACCTCTCTCTCTTTATTCTGCTCTCCCCACCTATTCCACCTTCCTCAGGATCCACTGATTTCCCTCTTTCCTGTTCACTCTCTCTCTTTCTTTACATTTTTTCTTTTAAATCGCAACAGCTTATTCTTGCTCATTTTAAATACATTTTAAACATTTTCGACATGCTTTTTTATATTTTAACATTTTTTATATTTTTTGTTTTTGTTTTTGTGAAGCGCCTCGTGATTTTTATCTTGAGAGGCGCTATAGAAATGATATTTTCTTCTTCTTCTTCTATATTTTATGATGAAAAAAATCGTAAAACGAGCACAGTAACAGATATTTTTTCACATCAAAATGTTTTCATAAGTGTCCGTTCAGGATCTAAGCCAAGTTTTATTAGCATGTCATGATTCATCCTGTAAGGTCTGCCTCCGTGTTTCCGTGTAATTGTATTGATCTAGCTCTCAATGATTATCCACGCATTCCCACGGAACGCTAACCTCCAGTTAGCGACGAGTCGTAAATATTGTGGGCGGTGATATTTCATTCCGGTGTGGGCTTGTTGGTCTTCCAGCTCAAACACTAATTGACATATTCTAATGAAGAAAAATAATCATTGGAGTCACGCCTGATTTAGCATTTTCAATCAACCAGATTCAACATGGGCGCCCTAGCTGAAGGATACGGTAAAAGCTGTCAACATATCAGGATTTGACCAAAATAACCAAATTTATATCATTTTCTGACACAAACATTGGTTTGAAACTTATTTTGGGCTTTTATTTTGTCAAAAATCATAAAAATAGTAAAGAGAACAGTTTAAAAGACAGTTTTTCCTCTCATTCCTGACAAGAGCTGTTTTGTTGAGCAGACGCAGATTGTAGTCGAGTAAACATATAGGCGGTATTTCTGAGGACAATCTGTGCTGGTAATAATGAAGAGACATGCTCAGTTCGGTTGGTATTTTAGGGAACAATGTTGGTTTAACATGATCGATCCGCGTTCTGCCATCACGCTGACGGGAACGAGAAATTGAAATTGATTTTTGAAGGATGTTATTAAGATCCAGGCTATGACTTCTGCTACACTGGTGTTCAGATGTAATTATGGGAAAGTTTCAGAAAACTGGACCAAATGCTGCAAAACAAACAAAAACCAGAAAAGTCTCAAACAAACAGGCAAAGAACAGATTTCTGTCGGAATATCAGCGAATAAGCAAACAGAGGAAGTCAATTCCCACGCTGTTCTTAGAGGTTTACTCAGTAAAAAACATCCATCCGACCTCTGACACGCATTTACATTTTCTGTTTAGCTGAGTGCCACACCGCTGTCATGAATTATGAATGTCAGTTAAGCCAGCCAAGGATGGAGTTTACATGGGCATGCATTTGTTATGAATCACGCCGCTTCTCTGTTTCGCAAACAACGTTAAAGGCGTCGTTGGCCTTGTGAGTGTGAGACGTCTTTCATCCTCCGTGGCAGCCGGGAAGATTTCTCACACTTTCGAGGAGGTTGTTACATGATCTTCCGAGTCTAATTCTGGGATCACTCCACCAATTATCCACTGGTCCGTAAATCTCAACAGAAAGTGTGTTCTCCTCTCTCTCTCTCTCTCTCTCTCTCTCTCTCTCTCTCTCTCTCTCTCTCTCTCTCTCTCTCTCTCTCTCTCTCTAGAAACCCAGGAGGTATAATTTAGTAGAGCCTGATTGGGCTAGTCGGATTCTGCCCAGGGCAACAAACCAACATGGCATAGATTTTAGTCCTAAAAATATGTTTTTGGTAAACCTGTTTGATTCGTGGACATATAAGCACAATGCAAGCAAACCAGTCACGTTATCAGGAAAAAACCAAATATTGTTCTATAAAAACGGGACCAGAGCAGACTGGGTTGGGTCTTTGATCTTTTACCAATCTTCACAGCTCTGATTCACTGAGAAACTGTGTCATAGTCATACGTTTTGAAACACCATTGATTACTCTGAGTTTCACAAACATGCTGAACGTGAACACTTTTCCTAAACCTTCATCGCCTGCATCAGACGCCCAAAATAAGTAGACGAGAAAATGAGTGCCGGTCTTGTTTACCTCACAGTGAAAATGATCATTCATGCCCCACCCCCACAAGAAGGAGAGCAGGGCACATCTTGGCTAGCAGAAGCTAAATATTAGCAAAATCAACTCATGTTGGGGCTTTTGTTATTTGTGGAGATGAAACATCAACATTGCATTTTTTACCCAAGGAAGTAACATTTACAATAATCTAAGTGTGTTTCACTCATTTAATCAATGCATTTGCAGTAGGAATGAATGTCTTGTAAGTCATGCTTTAGGTACAAAATGCTCTGGTGCTCCAGTTGTAGGATCTAGATGATTGGGTGTCAAACTCAAACTCACACGGGGCCGAAATGAGACTCTGGGACGGAGTCGAGGGCCAAACAATATTTTTTGAAAAAGTGACGGCAAATTTGCACATTTTCTTTATCAACTTATATGCAATTTTGAACCTTTAAATTTGGAAACAAACATATTTCTGCATTAACACTGAATGTGGAATAACCAACTTACACACGAGCAAGTCACTTTTAAATAAAACACATCAGTGGTATTCATTACTTGTGGTATAATCAGCATTTTTAAAATCTATTCAGGATTTATGTTTTCTTTATTCATTTTTCTTATTTTTTATTCTCCTTTTTTCTCCTGTAATACGTGTCATCGCTGCTGTGACGTCTAGCTTTCCCCACTGAGGAACAATAAAGGGATTTTCTATTCTATTCATCTATCTGCAGCCTTTCCACTTCCTGTTTACTGTAGGTTAAATCTTTTCTCACGGGCCAACAACAAAATAAAATATCATTTTATCTTAAATGAAAATGCAACATCTCACCTGTTAACTTTCATGTTTTGGAGCAGAAAAAGAGCATAAAACCAACATATTTAAAGCTCAGTTTGCTCCACTGGTTTACTGTGGTGCTCACCTGTTCCAGCCAGATACCTGCATCATGGGGTTGATCTGAGCTGAGGAGGAGACTCCTGTTGTTTTGTTCATCTTCATCATAATAATGACAACATTAGATGACAACAGGAGCTCACATAGGTTTGTGTTGCTGAACATGTCTGAGCAGCTTGACCACGTTGTTGTGTGTCGGGGAGGAAACACGACAGCAGCCACAGAGCCGTGCTGGTTTGAGCGTGCTGCTGCTCGCTGGAGTTATATCAGCTCTGTCTGGACGTTAGTTTGAAAACTTTCTCCTTCAGTCGTGAACACGTTACTGAGCGGCTAGAATCTCCGTTTCTGGGCTTCAACGTCAGAAAACAGCTGAGTGAACTCGGCGCTGAGAGAGAGGAGTGTAGTTTGTCCGAGACAGCGGAGCTGCAGACACCCAACTACCTCTGACCGCCTCGGCGCTGAAAAACACAAAGGAGGGGGCGCGTCTGCTCCGCGCTGGCGCCGCAAAGCATCATGGGAGTTGTAGTCTTTGCGGTAAAATCGGCCAGCGGGCCAGTTTTAATATATTTTTGATATTTATCTCGCGGGCCACATAAAAATGCTCCACGGGCCTTGACTCTGACATATGTAAGCTAGATGATTGCCAGATCAGAGGACAGCTTCAGACGGCAGGGTTTGGAGTCTTATTTCCTGTTATTTGGACATCTCTTCTCTGATTGGCTAACAGCAACACAACTCTACCACTGACTCTGTTTGCTCTGCAACATTGATGTTTTATCTCCACAAATAACACAAGCCTGGAGGAGTTCTGCTGTGTGGTCGAGTTGCTAATGCTAACAGTTAGCTTCTACTAGCAGAGACGTTCTCTGCTGTTTCCTAGACGCTAAACCAACAACAACCTTCCCCGCCGTGAGTCGTGAGGGGGCGACAGTGGCACAGGAGTTAAGAGCTCGCCCCGTAATCGGAAGGTTGCAGGTTCGAGCCCCGCTCAGTTTGTCGCTGTTGTTGTGTCCTTGGGCTAGACACTTAACCCTCCTTGCCTGCTGGTGGTGGTCGGAGGGACCGGTGGCGCCTGTGCTCGGCAGCCTCGCCTCTGTCATTGCGCCCCAGGGAAGCTGTGGCTACAACGTAGCTCATCCCCACCAGTGTGTGAATGGGTGAATGATTAATTGTGTTGTAAAGCACCTTGGGGGGTTCCAGGACTCTAGAAAGTGCTATATAAAATACAGGCCATTTACCATTTACAAGATGGGTGAGTCCATGAATGTTAGTGACAGGGTGACGTAGATCTGTCAGGATTTTCTAATCCTAGAGTTTCACCGTCTGTTTTCTATCAGAAGCTAATGCAGGAGATAGGTGTAGGAGACTACTTTCATGTTTACCCTGCATGAAAAACTCAGAGAGATCCATTATAATCAGCAATAATCATTAAAGTAAGTAAGTACATTTTACTCATATAGCACTTATCACAAGTGCTTCACATAGATCAAAACAAGATAAAACATGACTAACATGTCATAGACCATCTGATACCACTAAAACCAGTGGTCTCCACCTGTGGTCTGCACTCCCCCACCAGATTATTAAACCTAACACCATCTTCGCTGTTCCAACTGAAATTTATAAAACGCTCAGCTGGGCTAAACCTGCCAATCCCAGTTAGAGAACCTGGGGTGTTAATACATGATGTGCTTGTGCCATGTGACACGGCCATAAATAATACATCCCCTGTGTTTCTACGGGAGCTGCAGTTGTAGCTGTGGAAAGCATCATGATTGCAGCCTGTTGCATGGCCTCTCCTCTCCTCCAAAATAGGAAAAATAGACTTTTTATTTAAATTCTGTATTTTGCGACTGACCTGTTGCTTCGGAGCTGAGAGTATAGTCACTCACATCCGAGTAAGAACTGAAATAAATGACTTTCTTCACCTCCCAAAACTTGTTTCCGCACATTATTGTTTCTTTTGTGTTGTAAGCGCTCTCCCAAATATCAATCATCACCTTTATGAGTAGCTACTGAAGATCAGACTAATGTTTTTAATATCTCACCGTGCTTTATCCTCACTTCTGTCAGCCAAGCTCTCAGGAATAATAGATGAACCTGCTTTTACTGCAGGTATTATTTTTTACTTGTAGCCTGTTTTTGATTGCTCTGCTTTCTTCTTCTGCACAAAGCCGTCGCCAAATTGAAAATCTGTTCCTTCTGTGGGGAGACACAGCGAACTATAAACGCTTCTCAGGAAAAGGAGAAAAAATCTTTTTTTTTTTGTTCCTGGGATCTTTTTTGATTAGCAAACGTTCTCTGTAAACAGCTGCAGACGGGGAGTTGCAGCTCAGGACTTGCCACGCATCTGCATAGAGAACCAGCCGTACTGAAGACGATCTAAAGGGTAAAAAATGGGTTGAAAATACAGAGGCAAGGGGTCATTAAGCACCAGGTTGGGAGACAGACAGAGACAGCTTGGGAGACAGAGTCCCAACTTCATCAAGATTAATCACTGACATCTGGTGCCTTGGAGGACCTAGTTAGTAACCCTCTGTTTTCCCCCTTGGTAGGGTGTGAATCATCGATGGCAGGCAGAGACGCGGGAAGCTCAGCCCCGGATGCGTGTCGTATCTTTTGTCACGCTGTGTGACAAAAGCTTATAATAAATGACAGGGAGGAGGCAACGTCTATGCAAAAAAAACCAAGGCTGTATTCAGATGCAGCATTTACGGTGGCTGCAGAGTTTCTTTAGCTCAGTGGAAATGATAATTATAAGAACGGGACTCTACGGAGCTGACACGAGACACCCGGTAGGAGATGAAAGCGTTCCTGCGTCTCATTAAAAAGTCACACAAATTGCTGAATTTTCCAATCAAGATTTCAAACCCCAGCATGTTTTTGATTCAGTTATTAAATGCTTTTTCCACACAGTTAGAGATCCATAAAAGTAGGAGGGAAACCTCGGGTCTGAACGAGCTTCTGCATCTCACGGACGGATTGATGGGCAGGCTGTGTGGGCGATGGGGGTGGGGGGGGGGTGGAGCAGGAACCAGGAGCTGAAGGGGTGTGAGGTAGGACTTCTCTTTCCATTATCCGAGAGTCTGGCCCACTTGTTCATGTTGTTCTCTGGCCGTAGAGTGGGATAAACTAAATAAAACCAATGTAAGTAATTCACTTGCGCGTGTTCTGGTTGGACTTTGAGGAGGCTCATGGAGCGTCACGTTTATTTCCACCCTTCCTTCCGTCACTTATCCAAGATTAGGTCGAGGAGCAATGCCCATACGTCACTCTCCAACTTTTCCATAGGAGTCTCGTGGCGTTCTGTCCCAGTTGGACATGCCTGAACAACCTCCAGAGGAAGTTGACCATGTCCTCCTCAACTGACTCATTCTGATGAGAAGCAGCCATTGCTCTTCTCTGAGCTCACGTCACGCAAATATCCACGAAGCTGAACCTGGCCACCCAACAGAAGGAGCTCTTTTCCGTCCTCTACCAGTTTTCCAGTTGAGGAACAAGTCCTTGGATTAGGAGGAAGTTCCTTTTATTCGTTTTGCTATCCAGTTTGCTAAGAGCCTCTGAGTTGGGAGTGAGCATTTCCCTCAAGAGGTGATTCTCAGTATCGTGGTGTCCTGTTCAGGAGGGGTAGCGGGATGGACCAACACGTCTAGACTTCACCTGCGGATATGAGGACACTATTTTTGTCTGTTAGGGAGAGGAAGCCACTTCAGAGGTCAAAGCTAGATCTACATTAGCGTTGTTTGTGCAGAGCTGACTGCTCATTTGGGCGCTGCCTCCATGCGGTTCAGCTCATGTTGAACATACACACCCACCTATGAACTCATTTGCCGAAGTCACGTCACTCCCATGCCTACCTACTAGTGGAAGCCTCTGATTGGCGCAGGTAGAATCGGTTAGCTTAAGCTTCCCACATGCGTGATTCACTGACAATCTGGATGCAGCGGAGTTAACATCTTCTCTGACTGCGGCTCGGATCCAAAGCTGAAGCAGCAAGAGGACTGACCATCTGCCGTAAGCACTCTTGGGTGGTAGAGGAGCTCACGGCAGCGACGGTGCTCAGTGAAAAGAGAAGGAAGCTGTGTGCTTCATGTCAGAGTCTCCAAAACTAAGATGCTCATGCCGGCTTTTGTTTACTAACTTGTGGCGCTTAAGGCCGGGGACACACCGGCCGCCGAAGCGCCGGGAGGCTAAGCGCTCACGAAATTCGGCCGCTGCTCGCTGCTCCTCAGTTCAGACCAGACGCTTGTTTCTCCGCTCCGGTCGAGGCGCGCCTCGGAGTTTTTCTTTTAACCACTTGGTGTCCTCCATTTCCTCTCTGCCTTTTCTCTGCTCTTTTCCTCGACACCCCCCTCCCCCTTGCTGTTTGTGTGTGTGTTTGTACGTGTGTGTGTGTGTGTGTGCGTGAACCTATGGTGTGAACCAGTTGTTAATAGCTGTCTTACGACTTTCTGCCTCTCTGTCCTGTTTGCTCCAGTTGAAAGACACCCAGGTGTGTGTGTGTGTGTGTGTGTGTGTGTGTGTGGTTTTTATGCAGTGTCTGTTTACAAACACATTTGACTATCGCGGAATTGTATTTTGAAATGCTTTATTTTGTTAAATTTACCGGCCTGCCTCTTATGTCGAGGTTTAACTTCCTGCCAGAATTGACGCGGTCCACCCGCGGCTCGCGAAAAAAATAGAACAGACACTGAAATGATCGCTGCACGGCGCGGGCTGGAGAGCCGGCGCGCGGCGCTTCAGTGGCCCATGTGGTCTATAGAATAGGATAACAAGGGCGCCGCAAAACGGGCACCGCCTTCATTCGGCGCCCTTGTTATCCTTTTTTATAGACCACATGGGCCGCCGAAGTGCCGCGCGCACCACGCGCCCGCGCTCCAGCACACACAAACGGCAAGGGGGAGGGGGGTGTCGAGGAAAAGAGCAGAGAAAAGGCACCAAGTGGTTAAAAGAAAACTACGAGGCGCGCTTCGAGCGGAGAAACAAGCGTCTGGTCTGAACTGAGGAGCAGCAGCCGAATTTCGTGAGCGCTTCGCCTCCCGGCACTTCACGGCGCTTCGGCGGCCGGTGTGTCCCCGGCCAAAGAAGGACACCATGGACTTCTCTGCAGCCCGTGCATATCCTCGCACATGTCTGCATTCCTAAAAAGGCCTGGCATCGCGGGGACAGGCTGTCCCCACCCAGGCTGAGAAAAGGCACCACAAGGGTGTTTAAATCCGATTCTCCTTCTGGTGGTCTTAAACATATACCCTGGAGGAGAGCTGCTGCTCCTCCCCAATGAAAGGAGTTACTGAGGGGTTTGGACCAGCCACATCCCACTAGGAGGAGGCTTCAGGAAGAACCTTGATGTTACCACATGGAATTTTTTCTTCTCTCTCTGGGAATGTCTTGGCGTTCCCCTGGAAGAGCTGTTGACCTGCTAATCCAAGGCTGGGCCTTGGGAATGACACAGAATGATGATCAGGTGGTTGTAGTAACTACTTTAGCGCTCTTATCCTTTAGACCAATATTCAGTTGGGATTAAAACCATTAAAAATTGTCTTTATAAATAAATCAACATATTCTGACTCTTCTAGAGGTGGAGGTCTGATGTTTTGCCAACACTTTCAGTCAGACAATCATCTCTGCTTTCCGGGTGGCACTTTGGATTCTTCATGATGGAATGTAGATTAGAAAAAGGAAATAATCCACTAGCATGTTAATCGGACTTAGATGAGCCCTCCTCTGTGCGATCAACAAACATAATACCCCATTTGAGCCCTCTATCCTGCATTTCCAAGGACGTCATCTCATTATTGATTGGAGGAAAGTGAGGAGATATGGATATTAACAGGCTGAAGGCCACAGAGGTACTGAAGGTGATTCATGGGAGGATCCTCCTCATAACTCAGACTCAATCCCGACAGTGTTGGCATTTGGAGAAATCACATTCTTGACTTTAAAGCGGGGCCAAGTGGGGATTTTTACCTTGTGCATATACAACTTCCAGGTCCTGCAGTCGTGTTTCAATTAACTCCACAATAAAGTTTCTCTCCAAACACAAACGGCCTCGGTTCCCTCAGGTGTCTGACAGTGCTTACTGTTTCTGCTGCAGCACCATTAAATCTCCTGTTTGCTTCTTTAAAGGGACAGTGCAGATTTGTTTAAATGCTGTTTCTGCAGGAAGTCTATAGGCAAGTTTGCCAATTTATCTATGAAGCACTTTCATCACAACGGAACAAAGGACTGAGCATTGGCAGATACGTGGACTATAGACTCTGAAAACAGACACAGGTTAAAAAGCATAAGGAAAATAAAACCACCAATTAGAAATGGCATTGAACTAAGACACAAGTAGGTAAATGAAAAAGATTTTCCACTAGAATATAGAAATAAATAAATAAAATAGGCTGTTCAAAAGCACAGTTAAGGTATAAAACATGAGAAAAATAGGCGAGATTGAAAAACGCCAGGGAGGATTGCTACCTACGCAACACCTTCTCACACCCTTAATGTCCAAATCTGACAAGCGTTGGTTTCTGACCACCGCGGTAAAACTGGTTTCGCCGAATTCTGACCTTTACGCTCTTGCTATTTAAGCTTCCTGTCAGCCCCATCCTAACCTTAACCCTCTTGTGCGTTCAAACTTTGTTCCTAACGTCCCTCTCCAACACAGTTAATGGGAAGCTTAGGGTGAGCAACATTTCACCTTTCCATCACATTTTTAATGGTTTGTATTGTAGTTTGGGAGAGTTTGTAGTTTTAGCATTTAGGTTATCAAAATAAAAGCCTGATAAACTTTTTTAGGATGTTTTAAATGTGTGATTTACTCATTTATTCACTACATTTACAGTGTTCTCTGGTATAAACCAATGCCTTATGAGTCATTTAAAAAAAAGCTAGGGCGCTGCTGTTCTGAGATGCAGAAGTGGATTACTCATTATTAATGATATGCACACAGCTCGCTTCTGATTGGCTAACCAAATGCATTCGGCCACGCTGCTAAATCACCAACACAATCTCTGCTTTTGCTCTGTGCTGCAAAATAAAAATTTAAAAAGCCTTCCTGCTGATGGGCACAAGCCAAAATGGGCGGGGCCATGAATGCTAATTCACAGTGTGACGTGATTTTCACCTCCTAACATTTCACCTTCTGTTTTCTATTGCATCCTCTGGTTTTCCGTGACACCCTTTTTACGTCTGCTTGTATCTCATTACACCCCCCCCCCCCCCAACCCCCTACCCACCCCCCCACCCCCCACCTCACTGTCCTTCCTTGGTCAAAGAAAACAGTTAAATGGAACAGACTTGAATCACATGACCACGGCTTCCATGGTGGTCACGTAACGTCACGTGACACGGGAAATAATGTTATGTTTTATAAGTTTCAATATAAAAATACAGGTCTTTCTACATAAATAAGCATATTGTGATGAAGTTCATTATTGTCTGTAATGTACTGATAAACATTAGACTTTCATATATATTAGATTCATCACACACAACTGAAGTAGTTCAAGCCTTTTATTGTTTCTAATATTGATGATTTTTAGCCTGGCAAGCCAGACTAAATAAATGTATTATTTAGTCTGGCCATGCTCCATTGACGGCTCTCGGTTGTGGGGCGGGTTCTACCGTTGTCTTTCAAATGATCTCCGCATTCTACTGGACAATGAATGTGACGTACTCTTGTTTCACTCTGTTGCATCATCCCACCCACCAGGCATATAGAGTGCCCTGATTGGCCCACAAAGTGGATAAAGCTCTGTGATTTGTTCACTATGCAGATAGAGCACTATGATTGGCCCATCATTATGGACCAATCACAGCTCTTTATGTGTTTGAAACCCCTCTAGAGAGCTGTGATTGGCTAGCCAGAGTCCTGGTAGGAGCTGCTGAGGTTCCAATGAAGCATGCCTAGACCAAACTTTGCAAAGCAAGAATTTGGTCTAGTTCACTAGGCTAGATGATTTTGGCGTATAGCTCATGAAAACCCAAAATTCCTATCTCAAAAAATTAGCGTATTTCATCCGACCAGTAAAAGAAAAGTGTTTTTAATACAAAATAGGTCAACATTCAAATAATTATGCTCAGTTATGCACTCAATACTTGGTCAGGAATCCTTTTGCAGAAATGACTGCTTCAATGCGGCGTGGCATGGAGGCGATCAGTAGGGCTGTAGCGAAGCCTCGATAACGTCGATGGCTCGATTCTAAAAATTCGTCGACGTCAGATCCGGTAGTCGGCGCACCACGCCCACTTGTTTCATCCCCATGAGTTTGTAAATAGAGGAGGAATCTGCCTGTTTTTTCTCTAGCTCGCCCTCTTCTCCGCACTAACATCTCCGCCAAATACCGAAGACCCGGAACAATGTCCGTCCGCTACTAGATTTCTTTCCTGTTTCGCTCGCCTTTGTCTCCCGGCAACGGACAACAACTTCCGGGGTCAGATGCGCTGCATTGTCTCTATCGCGGATGTAGAAAATCACCGGGAGCGTTTCTCCCTTCGTAAAGGAGCTTCTTTCAGACATTAGGAGAGCTGTTTTTATGGTAGCAGTCTCTCCTCCGTGCTGGTCTGTTTGCTGCTGGGTGTTTTTGGTTTATTTAAACTTGGTAACTTGAACTTAACGTTGGTAAAGCTACTGTTAGCATCTTCGCTAACAGCTTCTTGCATTTGAATAAGCTGCTACGTTTTGGTTTAGAGCTCATCTTTTAAGTGGCGTAGATCTTCCTTTTATTACATTTAGAGTGTTGTGCGTTTTCGGTTTAGTTTAAAATATCACCTTGAGTTTGGTTTAACCACCTAGTTCAGAGTTTGGACCTTTGGAGATTCTTATTTTGGTCCAGAACCCTGTAATCTTTGCCCAGTGGGACATCCCTACTTATTTGTACTTTTGTTTTAATTCCCCACAGGCAGAATTAGTTTTATTATTCCCAACCTGTGGATGGAAAGGTTTATGTTTTTTTGTAGTTGTAAATAAACCTGATCATCATTTTAACTTGTAAATCCCGTTATTGTCCCTTCCTTTTTGAACACGAGCCAAACTCCCCAGGAAGAGTCGTAACACCACTCGCCTCACGCACATAAGTGACCAAAACAAAGCAGCATGGAGACACTCCGTCTCCAACCACCTCTCAGGCAGCAGCCTGCACTCCCAAGTTCTACACGTCACCAGAACATAACCAACCACAACACAATTAAAGCAGTGTTATACAAAATGGAATGCCTGTAGTGTTTATTCTCTTACAGTAACAATTTATCAATGTTTTTGAGGAATTTAATAGAGATTTTTTGGTTTTTATTAACTGTGCAATAGAAAAATAAACACTAGATTAATTGTCTAAATGGTCATTAGAATAGTCGATTATTCGATAAAATAATCGTCAGAATAATCGTTTTAAAAATAATTGTTTACGCACAGCCCTAGCAATCAGCCTGTGGCACTGCTGAGGTGTTATGGAGGCCCAGGATGCTTCGATAGCGGCCTTAAGCTCATCCAGAGTGTTGGGTCTTGCGTCTCTCAACTTTCTCCTCACAATATCCCACAGATTCTCTACGGGGTTCAGGTCAGGAGAGTTGGCAGGCCAATTGAGCACAGTAACACCATGGTCAGTAAACCATTTACCAGTGGTGTTGGCGCTGTGAGCAGGTGCCAGGTCGTACTGAAAAATTAAATCTTCATCTCCATAAAGCTTTTCAGCAGATGGAAGCATGAAGTGCTCCAAAATCTCCTGATAGCTAGCTGCATTGACCCTGTCCTTGATAAAACACAGTGGACCAACACCAGCAGCTGACATTGCACCCCAGACCATCACTGACTGTGGGTACTTGACACTGGACTTCAGGCATTTTGGTATTTCCCTCTGCCCAGTCTCCCTCCAGACTCTGGCACCTTGATTTCCGAATGACGTGCAAAATTTGCTTTCATCCGAAAAAAGTACTTTGGACCACTGAGCAACAGTCCAGTGCTGCTTTTCTGTAGCCCAGGTCAGGCGCTTCTGCCGCTGTTTCTGGTTCAGAAGTGGCTTGACCTGGGGAATGCAGCACCTGTAGCCCATTTCCTGCACACACCTGTACACGGTGGCTCTGGATGTTTCTACTCCAGACTCAGTCTACTGCTTCCGCAGGTCCCCCAAGGTCTGGAATCGGTCCTTCTCCACAATCTTCCTCAGGGTCCGGTCACCTCTTCTCGTTGTGCAGCGTTTTCTGCCACACTTTTTCCTTCCCACAGACTTCCCACTGAGGTGCCTTGATACAGCCTATTCATTCAGAATTGTCTTTCTGTGTCTTACCCTTGAGGGTGTCAATGATGGCCTTCTGGACAGCAGTCAGGTCGGCAGTCTTACCCATGACTGCGGTTTTGAGTAATGAACCAGGCTGGTAGTTTTGAAAAGCCTCAGGAATCTTTTGCAGGTGTTTAGAGTTAATTAGTTGATTCAGAGGCTGCGCAGTGGCGCAGTGGTTAGAGCTGTTGCCTTGCAGCAAGAAGGTCCTGGGGTCGCTTCCCGGCCTAGGATCTTTCTGCATGGAGTTTGCATGTTCTCCCTGTGCACGCGTGGGTTCTCTCCGGGTACTCCGGCTTCCTCCCACGGTCCAAAAAGATGACTGTTAGGTTGACTGGTCTGTCCAAATTGTCCTTAGGTGTGAGTGTGTGTGTGTGTGCGCATGATTGCTTGTCCTGTGTGTCTCCGTGTTGCCCTGCGATGGCCTGGCAACCTGTCCAGGGTGTACCTCGCCTGATTGCCCGTTGACCGCTAGAGATAGGCACCAGCCCCCAAACTCCCCCCCCCACCCCCCCACCCCCACCACCACCACCACCACCCCCCACCCACATGGACATGACCCTACATGGACAAAGATGGATGGATAGCTGATTCAGATGATTAGGTTAATAGCTCGTTTAGAGAACCTTTTCATGATATGCTAATTTTTTGAGATAGGAGTTTTGGGTTTTCATGAGCTGTACGCCAAAATCATCAATATTAGAAACAATAAATGGCTTGAACTACTTCAGATGTGTGTAATGAATCTAATATATACGAAAGTCTAATGTTTATCAGTACATTACAGACAATAATGAACTTTATCACAATATGCTTATTTTTTTGAAAGACCTGCATAATGAGCCTATTACTTTTTAAATTGTGTATGTTTATTAAATTAAAAATATAAGTGAGTTACTACCCACTAGCCTCCGAAGCTGAAACTACTAAGCAACTAACCAACCAAAGATAGCTTCTTTGGATCTGAACAAGACGGGCTACAAGACACCTCCTGTGTATCCTTGCTCAGCTAGCTAAATGGCTAACAAACGGAGAATACACGCCTCGGTAGAACATGAACACTGGAACACGTCTCAGCGGTTCCTGATGACGTATCTCCTAGGCAACCGGGGCGGAGCCGAGACATCAAGGAAAGGTTCCTTGGCATTTAGAAACACTGATAATTAATGCTAATAATTGTTATGATAACAGATAATATTTTAGCACATTACCAACTTAAACTGAATGTGACATCATTCCAGTATATCAGTTGTTAATAGTGAACAATGCAACGTTATTTCTGACGAGGTGTATGTGCTAATGGCTAGTCCGGACATATCCAGGGATACATTTGATCCGGACTCTAACCTGTAAAAATTCATATTGGTTCATGCCAAAAGCATTTTATAATCCTTTACATGACCAACAACTCCAAATTGACATGCATATATTTTTTATAAATACTCATTAAAACCCTTCAGTAGCCTATTGAGGTTGGAATATAATGACAGAGTCTGAGTAAGTTTGCTAGCTGCTAAAGTTTTTTTAAAACGCTGTTAGTTTCAGCCACTGATCTTTTTAAAATGACAGTAACGTCAGCTTTAACTAGCCGTTAGCTTGTTGATCTGCTCCATATTTCGCTAAACTGGGGTCGTTTAAAAGAGCTGTTTACAACAGGAGAGAGATTAGTTAACCTTTCCTCTTCAGAAGATCTGCCTTCAACAGCAACCACAGCTCTCTCTCTGCTGCTGTTGCCCAAAATAACTGGAAGAGGGTCGTTTTGCAGACGCTCTTCCTGAGTAACTTTTGCACCGCGGGGACAAACCATTATCATATTTCTCTGTCCATGGCCTTTCTAGCAATGATCTCTCATATAGCCTGAACCTTTCTTATGTCTGTCACTTGTAGAGAGCCAATTAACATATTGTGTCTGAGGGAGTCATTCTTCCCAACAGTCTTCAGCTTCCCTCCCCCTGTTTTTGTCACTCTGCTAGCTACTGGGCACAGTCACACAAATTAGCGGTGTGGGCTGGAAGGCTCAATTACCTTTTAAGGATTTTAGAGGCAGGTTGTGTGTCCGTGTCAGGCTGTCTCGACGCTTCCTCCGACGATGAGGGCATAAAAAGAGAAGAGGAGGAAGAGGGGGGGCAGCAGCAGAAGGAGAAGAGCAATTGTGCGAGGGCTGTGTTGAATTTCTAACTGATCTAATTCCTCTGTCTGCAGAGTGCCTTACTGTTGGCATCCCAGTTTCCCCTAGAGACAATGGCAACTCTCTTCTTCTCATCAGCCCACCATGGTCTCATCTCAGCACCTCGCCTTCCTTCTGCCTCCCACATTTGTCTCTTTCTTTCTCTCTCTGTTGTGCGCCGTGGTCAGCGAGGGGACAGCCAGCAGAACGTCCATTTGAATACGGTGGCAGGGGTGGACTCTCAGAGGAGCAGCACTGCTCTGTGAGCTGTGCCAGACCTAGCCTTGTTATCCATTTGTGACCGTGTAATGGAGATGGATACCACTGAAAGACTAAAAATGGAGGCGATGCATTGCCTGGTAGTTATCAAAAACAGGAAATGATGCAAGCAGCAGAGATTTAATGGGGCCAATTAGATTTTGTTTTGGGTTGTGATTATTGCCAGCGGACATGAATGTTTTTGCCTTTCTATCAAAAATCTAACAACTGAATCTGTTTTAATGAAATAACTCTTGGAGCCGACCCAGTGAAAGATGGTCGCCAAAAGCAGCTGACCTTAGAGAATACACACACATGGCTGTGATTTATTCTGTTTTCTAGATGCTGAGCTAATGTTGGATTGGGTGGAAGCCAGCTAAGCATCAACCACCGTCGCATAGCCGACTATCGCTGCCACACATGATGTGACACTGTTGCCTCCAACTGTGGTAATAAATGTAGACGCTGACCCTGATCTCTATAAAAGTCTTAAAGTTGAGATGTTAATGAGCGAGGTTCCTAAGTGGCAGTAAAGATGTAATAAAGTAGACCCTTACCAGATCCTCCACCAGGGGGCAGCAGACACATACGGGACTGGATATGGAGGGTTTGTGATGAAGGTACTAATCCTGACACTCCATCTGCAGGCTGTGTGGTTAGAAGGGCTTTGATGAGGATCTGTGATGATAAACTAGAAATGGTTAGAAAACCACAGCAAATCATTTACAGAAGAAAGAAAAGCCCTTAAGTTCCTGTCTGGCCAGTTTTTATAGGTTCAAGGTGGTTTCTCTTTCTTTTTCTCTGGCTCTGCGTTTGCATTGAGTAACACCCACTTGGTCGGCTCCAAGAGCTCAATAGAAACATGACCTCATATAGATCCTCAGAAAGAATAAGTTGTCTGCTGTGAAAATGCAGAAAGGATAATGTTTCTAATAGGAGCACATCATTATAAACCTACGATGTCTGACTCCGTCAGAACAACGGAAGTAGAGCTGCAGCTGCTGTTTTTAGTAGACGGTTAAAACGATTCCTAAGATTTCTACACCATCACAAAGCGTGATCAGAGATGTCTTTCTTTGCTTCAACATGCAGGCGTGTTAAAAACACGTTTTAGCGTGAACTAGTTTAAAAACCCGTGGATACGCCAGTCTTACGTACTTTTAAAATGTCTGAATATTGGCTTTATCCGTCTTCTGAAATCGGATTTGCCACAGACTAAAAAAAAATGTGGTTCTGGATCTGATTCACTTCTTGAGTAGACTGGGCTCCATATTTATGGACTTATCCCGGACAATTGCTGTTGGTATCCTGATGACTTCCTGCTCCAGAAAAGCAGGGGGCTGTCTCTAACAGGCTGCAGAAAAACAACAACAAAAGTTCCCTGCAGTCATAAAACAGGAGGAAAGCTCACCAAGTCCTCCAGACCGCAATCCAGTGGACTACAGCATGTGCGAGTCCTCCTGAAGGTTGCATGGAAAAATCAATGAAAGCTGTCAGGAACCGTCACATTTCATTTAAATCATGGAAAAGCGTGCCCAATTAAAGGGGAAGTGCTGTTTGAACTTGCTTTTAGCACCGCCTAGTGTCCATTCGTAGAACCAAACGCTAAATCTCTTCGCTTTGTGTTTATCTTTTTAAAACCTAAATCCAACAGCTGAAGTGTCTCCCAGCCTTCCTTAGTGTCTACAGGAGGGATTCATCACTAAATGAAACAAAGCGGCTGTGCTCATGATCTAAAACATGCAGGAAATGTGCTGGAAGCAGACTGGTGTGTCCGCTCCATCCGAAGTTGCAAGTTGAATATCCTGGCCACGGGGGGCATAGGAGCAGAGTAGCCTGTCGTTAACCGTGTAAACGGTCATTTTAGCACATACTGGCTCAAGAAAACGTGTTTTAAAAACATTAAAAAGTTGCTAAGTATCACTTTTTCCAATAATCGGGAGCAAAAAAGGGCAATTTTTGAGTGGAATAATGATTCTAGGCAAAGTTGCCTAAATATATGAAGCTGACATGTCAGCTAGCTGACGATAAACCCCCTTTTTCCCTTTTTGGCCAGTAAATAAAAACAGGAAGTCAGTGTTGAGCAGGTAAAATCACATGTTACCAAGCACGTCAGATTCCACTGATGGGGTTTGATGTATTTATAGGTTCAGCTCATGCTTTATGCATGTGGTCCTTTTAAATCTTCGTCTAGCAGAGAGGGCAAGTGTTGACAAGACAAGTGGGCGTCGGCGTTCACCGCCAGGATCAGCTGTTAAACCAAAGAGACCCCTAAGAGTGTTAAAAAGCTAATAAAGATG